>NW_005843080.1:212868-225658 GCF_000455745.1 Alligator sinensis
GCAGTGCCTCCCAGCCACTGCCAGCAGCCTTTTTGGGCATCCCAGGTGGCAGGCAGCTCCTTCCAGCTGCCACTGCTGCTGGCCCCAGCCCTGCAGTACCAGCAGGAAGCCACACTTCACAGCCCCAACCCCATGTGCCCTGCACCTGCTCCATGTTTCCTGCCCAGGCTCAGCAGCAGTGGTATGGGACAAAAACTGTTGTTCAGCACAGGGGAAGCACCCCTTTCTCCAGCTGCTGGCTGTTCCTGCTACAGCTACACAGCGCCTGTGCAGGGCTGCCCTGCATATCTGCCATCTTCAGGCTGCCCAATTGGGTAGTGGTGGCAGGACAGAGTAGCCACAGGGCAGCCAAGTGTGGGCTCTGGGTGGTTGTAGCAGGAACAGCCGGCAGCTGGAGGAGAGGATGTCATTTTCACCGACACTTAACAGCATTTGTCCCATACAGCCACAACAGAGCCTGGGCAGGTGAGCCCGGAACAGACGCAGTGCATGCGGGGTCAGGGCTTGGCAGCGTGTGTCCCCAGCACTACCACAGAGCTTGGGCCAGTGGCAGTGGTGGCAGCCGGAAGAAGCCATCACCACCGGGGCTGCCTAAAAATGCAATCCAGTTGCAGAGCTGCTCCAGTCCCACTGCATGACCAGGGTGCACCACGCTGCAGGCCGCACCACAGCTGGACTGTGCCTAGGCCAGGAAACCAAGGGACCCACCACGGGCTGAACAAAGACCTGTCGTGGGCTGAATCCAGCCCATGGACCGTATTTTTCCCACCCCTGACAAAGCAAAAATAAAGTGGTTGGATAACCCATCTCTTGGGAAAAGGGGATGAATGAAAACTTCTCCCTAGGGTAATGGTCACTGGGCTTGAACCAGCAGACTGGTGGGTGCATACAATTTTTTTTTTTTTATTCCCTCTTTAATTCTTCCCTCTACACTGTATCCAAAAAGTTCAACCTCTTGTCACCTTTGATTATTTTCCCTCTTTTGTGCTGCTTCTGTGACTGCTCCATATTTTTCTTAAGGCACTTTAACTGCCTTCTGTGTTTCTGGTCATGTCTCTGCTGATGGATATAGACGGGTATCAGGGAGAACTGGAGGATTAGCAGACTCAGAAGGGCAGTCACTAAAAAACAGTATCCTGCTTGTTTCAGGTCAAAGGAAACATCCTCCCTGGTCCTTCTTCTCCAAAAGATCATGGGATAGGAGAAAAGACTGCCACAGATCAGCCCTGTTAACAGGCATTGCCCTTTTTCTTGGATGGAAAATTCCATCCTTAGGTCTGAAAGCAGAGTAAGTTACGAGTAAAGAAATAAGACTGCAAGAGGACCTTAATTGGCTGCCATTTTCCTGAAAGCTTTGCAGCCTCATCCAGTGTCTGATCCCCTTTCTGTGTCCTGAGAAGTAGAATGCTCATGCAGCAATTTAAAGGAACATCTGTATGGAGTTGAATCCAGAAGAGAACTAAGTCTGATTCATCAGTTGCAAGCAAACAGCTGAACTAACTGCTTCTGCCATGTTATAGTCCTTCATATCGGTAATTAGCAGGCAAAAATAACTCCTGTGCTTCTAGGACAGCAGAATGCAGAAGCTTTACTGCAGCTCTCTAAAAATTAGAGGTGCCTCTATGTATTTTATCTGGGCAATGCATTCAGTCAAGGGCAAGAAAAATAGTTGAGTTCAGAATTCCAGCAGACCAGAATATCAGATGTACCAAATACTGCTGTTTTTCTTGGGGATATTTAGGTTTCCAGAATTCAACTTACATTGGTGATTTATACACATTGTGAGAGATCTATATGCCCTGTGTAATTAGAAGTATACTATACAGGTAGATATTTATGAATATCTCTAAATATTAAATATCTACTGGTTTAATTCTTCCTTCAGAACAATGATACAATTTTAAGGTACTTCTCTATTTGTGCTATCACGGCTGTAAGTGTCCATAGTGATTAAAAATGTACTAGATTATTTTTAAGCTGCATTTATGAAGCCTGAACAGCTATGGCATTACGTGGCTATTGATCTGAATTGAACGGGCAGTGTATTATTTAGAAAAAAATATTTTCTGCATTGGAAGGTTTCTTCCAGTCTCCTCATTTATTCTAAAATGAATACTGCTTAGTACTTGAGGAAAATGAAACAGGGGCTTAGTCGGTGCTTATTCACACCTCTGGCAGTTCTAAATTAAACAGTGCAGAAACGATAAAAGTAGATATTAACCGCTACTCTTTCACAGCCCTGCCTAAGGGTTTTGTAGCATCACTTTGGATTGCCCTTTCTGGTAAAAACTAAAGTACTGTCTCTTAACCTTTTATACTCAAAACACAAGGAAGATAGAAAAGAGTAGTTGGTTGCAACAGTAGTGTTGATGAAGATCATATTAATTGAAAGTGACAAAAGACCATAGTTCAGAAGATCATAATCCAGCCTTCTTTCAGTGCAGTAATTTCAAAGGCATTTGTGGACTTATTCTGTTTATCTCTGATAACTTTCTGAGAGTTTTGAATTGCCTTGGTCAGCACTAACCCTACACTCTTAACAAGTTGCAATGACCAGAAACTCCATTAAGTAAACAGAGTTACTCTGAACTGGCAGTGCTATATCAGAGATCAAAATTCTATGGGGTCTCCTAAGACATGACTTAATTATGTAAATAGTTAATAAAAACAACTAAAAAGAGTGCCTGTTGCTTACAGACTTCCTTTACCTTCCAGCTATTAATATGTAGTTAAAAAATATAAAGGAAGTGGAGATGAGTAGGATTTTATTACTTGTTCTGTTCTTGTGGTATAGATCCCATGAAGGTTTTTAAACATTTGTTACTTTTCAAATTGCTGTCTGTACAAGAGACAAAAGACATCACATTATGAACTGTATGTTTAGGTACAGCTTTTATAGTAAAATACAAAATTATGTTTTGCAATTAAAATGCAACTTGCAGTTACCTTAACCTTGAGGTCAAAAGATTTCATAGATGTTAGGGCTGGAAGGTCCTAAAAGATCGTCACGTCCAGCCTCCTGCCCTAGGGCAGGAAGTCAGCTAGGGTCAAAGGATCCCAGCAAGATAAGCATCCAAGCGTTTCTTAAATGAGTCCAGAGTAGGTGCCTGCAGGAGTGCCTAGGAGGGAGTCATTCCAGGTCTTGGGGGCTTGGACAGTAAAGGCATTTTTTTTTATGTCCAGCCTAAGATGGTCTTGGAGGAGTTTATGACCGTTGGTCCTTGTTTTTCCTTGGGATGCTCTGGTAAGCCTGCGTTTTTCCAAGCTGAAGAGTCCCATGGCTCTCAGCCTCTTCATAAGACCTATTCTCTTGCCCTCTGATCGTGTGTGTGGCTCTCCTCTGGACTCTTTCAAGCTTCTTGACTTCCTTCTTGAATTGTGGAGCCCAGAATTGGATGCAGTACTCCAGTTGCAGCCTCACCAAGGCTGATTACAATGGGAGAATGACATCCTGAGATTTACTTGAGAAGCATCTATGGATGCAAGCCAGAGTCTTGTTTTGCTTTACCAGCTGTGATCGCATTGGTGGCTCACGTACATCTTGTGGTCAATCATGACCCCCAAGTCTCTTTCAGCAGTGGTGCTAGCAAGCGTACCACTGCCGAGCCTATAAGTATGCTGTGGGGTTTTCCCCCAAGGTGGAGTACCTTACATTTATCAGTATTGAATGTCATCAGGTTTGTATCCACTCAAAGGCACCAAAGATATGCCTTTCTATGTTGGCATCTGGGCCCATGGATGTTTCAATTAATATTCTACATTCTGCATGCAGTTATTATGTAGGGAGAGCAAAACATTTCAACAAATATAGAACATTGTGTTAAAAAGAATGGCTTATAAGGGAGCAAATCATAAATGGAAAAAAAAGAAACAACCTTTAATGTCAAATTGTATATAATATACTTTTAGATACTCTTGGAACATTTTTATTGGAAATTATTCAGTGGCCTTCAAATATAGAAATACTCATCTTACATGAGGGGAAACGGTGACAGAGTGATTTTAAACGTCCTGCTGTGCATAGTGAGTCACGTTTCCATATTTTTTCCTAATTCCCCCTTACAGTCAAACCTGATGTAAATGGGTACATGACTATTTGAGCTGGGGAGTCAGCAGACATGAATTCCAGCCACATCTGCTGCTTGTATGCCATGGGAAATAGAAGCTGGCATGCCTTAGCTATTTTAGGTGAATAGACAAACATGGCTCAGGTTGATGGGAGAGTGTGGAACCCCTGCTCATATGTCATTTTCTACAGAGCCATTCTGAGCCTTTATAGGCAAAGAAGGAACTCTCTTAGTTTAGGTAGGAAGGCTGCAATTAGGGAAATAAAATTGTATAGCCTTTACATGTGAATTTCTTCTTTTCACTGCAGACATGATAAATTTAGGCCTTGTGCTATTTTGTTCAGCAGTCTTCCTCATTTTTCTTTAAACTTTGAGATCTTGACTTAAGGAATGAGATTAAAGGCTTGGGCATTTTATGTGGTACAGCACAGAGCTGTACTCTTAATGTCAACATTTTACAGCATTTACCAGAGAATGTGAGATTTTTCAGAATCCCTGTGAACTTGGAAGTATGGTGGCATCTTATGTAGAAATTTAAATTATGATGATTGCTATAAGGGCTAGGGAGAGACATTTAAAAAGCCTGAGCCTGAATTGATTCTATCTTTGCAGGTTAGTCTAACCTGACTAGGTTAAATTAGTTTTGTAGCCGGACAGACATTGCCCCCTCAGGCTAGAAGCTGGGGGGTGCTAGAGCAGCCCTCCCTTCCTTCCACAGCATGGAGCTGAAGAGCTGACCACAGCAGGGAATTGATAACAGTGTCTCTCACCCAATTAAGAAAACACCATAGAGACATTACCAGCTACTTAGTGATTCTTCCTGTTGATTCAGGGCAGACCGTAGCCAGCATGTGGTCTGCTAGCTAATACACAGACATCTCATCAAGGCAGAGGGGAGTGGGGAATTCCTGCTTAGCAGGGAGTGATGCGCAGGGAGTGGAGGGTGCTGAAGCCAGGGAGCAGAGAGGAGGGGCCATCCCTGCTGTGAAGCACAGAGCTCCAGCCAGCTCAGAGAGCATGCCAGGATGCTGGGAGTGTCTGGGTTATCTTAAACCAGCAAGGGATCTGGGAACTGGTTTGAGCCAAATCGGTTAAGTCTGATTCAACCAGGTTTATCTCAGACCAGTTTCAGCCATTCTCATACTGGTTTATGTGCACTGAACATCTGTTCTGTTACAGGTTTAAACCGGTTTCTGATCACTTAAACCAGTGTATGTGTAATGTCTGTCCCTAGCCTATATGGAGTCAAGGTCAGAAACTGAACTGGGGATATACACTGTGTGCTGATGGCAAATAGGGCAAATTGTTATAACACAGGCTACAGTACAGAAGTAGCTACATGACTGTTTCAGGCTGTGGGGTACTTATGAAACTGTTACCTAACATGGGACTGCCCAACATCAGTGCAGCTGGGGGCTGCATGCAGTGGTAGTGTATGACCCTAGGGCCTCAGACTGTGTTGGCCATGTGCTGCAGAAGTGCCACTGGAATCCATTGAATCTGCCCTGACACTCAGGCAGTGCTGGAGGCAGCCTGTGGCCCCTCCCCAGAATTTGCCCCCCACTGTGCAGGCAACAACAGTGTTGGCATGTGGTCCCATGCTGCATAGGCATTGTGAGCAACGCATGGTTTCTATTACATGGGCTGCATTAGTGGTGTGTGGCTCTTTGTTGCATGATCTAAGCAGTGCATGGCTCTCCACATCCTCCTGTGTGGGCTGCTGCACAGCAGGTGTATGCCCCTTCCCCACCACCATCTATACACTCTGCATGGATCCCTCCAGGGCCCTCACATTGCACAGTCATGGGTGAGGTGGCTGCAGCGACGCTGGGCTTTCATGCTTTAATTTTTTTCCTTTTTTTTATGTTTTCTGCAGAAACACTTTAAAAACACTGCATTTATTGGGGCTTTCAAATTCTTAAGGGCCATGTTGGAGGATCTTATGAGGAGGGAGTATTTGCTTCGTTGTTTCGGAGCACAGTTTTAACATGTACTCTTAGTTTGTCACCTGTACAATATAGCATGTGTTTAACTGCTTTCACAAGACTGTTCTGTACACAGCAAATTCCAGCTCACGAGAGAAACTTGTTGAACAACCCATTTCACCTCAGAATGCTCACTTGATTGAGGGTATCCTTTGGTATTGCCCTTCATTGGTGATTGAGGTAAGGATGAGGGAGTCTTTTACCTTTTTGTTAAGTTTCTTTTGAATGTAAGCTTGCATTAGTTGGGGGGAGGAGTTAGGTGTGTTTGTGGGTGACCGACAGGTCCTCTGGATGTGCGTGCTTAGAAGGAATACTGGGGAGGGTGGAAAGCTTTTCCCTGGAGATGAGGCAGGGGAGTGGGAGTGGATGGGGGAGGAGAGGGGGAGTAGGAAGAGGTTTCTTATATCTACAGGGAAATGGCATTTGCGAGGCATGGTTGGTATTGCCTGGAGGGTTTGTGTGCATGGGGCTTTAGGTGAAGAAGTGGTAGTTGAGAACATTGGAGTTCTCAAATTCTGGGGATATTGTTTGCTAGATCCTACCTTTGAATCACTTGTCTATTTATTTTAAAATGCTCTGAGCCTTTTGGATAGGGTGGGATAAATCTAATAAATAACTAAAATGGTGGCCAAAAAGTCCTGCTTTCTTATAGTGTTATAAGATGCTGTGTGTAGTTAGTTGGGGAAAAGCCAAGTTCATGGAAAAACGATAAGAGGAGAGGACTAGATGTTACATACATATACACATAGGGTACGTCCACACATGCAGGCACATGCGCTTGCAGCAGCTCAAATAGAAGTGGTGCAAATTTGAGCCGGAGCTTTTTGTCTCAGTGCACATGCCCAGACATGCACTTAGTTGTGGAGCAAATTGTGCCACTTGGGGCAAAATAACCCTGCCTGGCTCCTCCCAGATCTGCAGCCAGGGGAAGCTAGAGCCTGGGGCCATCACCTGTGCTGGCCCCAGCAGTCTAAAAAGCTGCCCTGTCCTGGCCCAATCAGTACAAAAAGCTGCCCTGGTAAATTAGCTCAAGGCTACTTGCTCTCAGGAGCTTCTGGGGCCTGGTCCATTGGTACCTGGGAACACTACCTCTTGTTCCAGCTGGACTGCTGAAGCAGCCCTGGGAGTTCCCTGCATCCTTTACCCACTGCAGCAATCTGGCAGTGGGGCCTGGCTGTGAGCTGCTGTACACCTGCCAGACCTGGATGGGGACTTCACAGCAAGTAGAGGCATCTGCCTCTCTGAGCCACCTAACAGTGGGCTGTGGCTGCAGAGTTGGCCTTTGTGCGGCACTACTGTCATGTGTACCCCTCCCTGGCCATCTGGGCAGCTATTGCCCAGAAGATGTTCTGGGTGTGGTGGCCTGCTTTGAACTGTCAAAGCATGTCCTCCTGGCCCCAATTGTCCAGGAGATCAGACACTTCCAGCTGGGTTCAAGGTGCCAACTCTGAGCAGCTCTGCTGCTTGGGTCTTGCCACTCGCCTCCCTAACGTGAATTCTGGTGTTCCCTATTTGGGATTTTTTTTATCATGGATTTTTCAGTTTTCAAAGTCACACTGTAAAATACCCCAAAATCCATGTTCCTTCACAATTAAAACAAAAGATAGAAAGAGAGAGAGAACAAGACAGAGATCAGTTAGGCAATGTTTTATTGATATATCTACAGTGTTAAAGCAATTTGAAAGACTACCAGTGTCTCTCATCATAATAAAATTAATCCTAAATACTTATATGTTTTGTTGTTTGCCTTTTGGTTTTCTTACCTTAGAGCTCCTCCTGACCCCTTCATGAACCAGGATGTGGGGACAGCTTCCCCTGCAACCACAGCTCCTGCCAGCCGGTCTCATCTTGTCTGGCAGCTGGGCATGGAGGATGTGTGCTGGGTGGGAAGAGGGGGTGGGGGATGTGGGTGGCTTTAGAGGGATGTGGGGACCCATGGGGTGTGTGGGTAGGTGAGAGTGGATCATTGGGGGGGGACTATGGGGGGCACTTCTCAGGAGGGGTAGGTTCCCTGCCCCACAGCCCCCCTGCTCAGCTCCTGGACTGCCCCCTCACAGGGCCACTGCCTCTCCACAGAGGCTACAGCTCCCTAATAGGGGCCACATGGCCCCCGCAGCAGCCACCCCCCTCCTGCAGGGCCCATGTGCCCCACCCCAGTTGCTCCCCCAGCTCCCTGGATTGCTGCCTCACCGGGCTCCATCCTGTGCCAGCTCCTGCAGCCCCCCTGATGGCTGTCCCACCTGGCAGCATCCCTGCTTGCACCCCTAGACCCCCTGCGCCTGCCCTACCTGGCCCCAAACCCCACTTGCACCCCTAGACACCTGATGGGTGCTCCAGCTGGTCCCATCCCCCACTTGCACCCCCAGCCCCCCAATAGCTGCTCCATCTGGCCCCAGCCTCCCAGCACTTAAAAAGAAGGGCTGCAGGGTTGTGCTGGATTATTCCCAGGGGACACCTCCGAAACATCTGAAACATTTCCAAAACATTTTGGATGGTTTCGTTTAGTTTCAGAGCCTTCCGTTTTGTTTTAGATTCGGTATTTTGGGCACTGAAACGGGCCGAAACACCTCCAAAATGAAATGGCTGCCCAAATTTTGCACAGCCCTAATGGTCACTATTGTAGTAGACAATACTTTATATACTTTATAGACCAGGTCACACACTATTGTAGAGTGCACAGGCCAGGTCCCGGAGGACTGGAAAAGAGCCAATGTGGTCCCTATTCTCAAGAAGGGGAGGAAGGGGGACAGGTGGGGGATGGGGCCAGGTGGGACAGTGATCTGGGGGGCTTGGGGAGAGGGCAGGGGATGGGGATGGCAGGGGTCCCCCCATGGTTCCCTTCCCCCTCCTCCAGCCCTCCCACCCCCTACTTACCAGCGCAGAGCCTGGGTCCATCTCCTGGCACACTGCCAAGAGCCAGCCATAGAGATGCTCTGGCTGGCTACCAGAGTATCTCTGTGGAGGACCTGAGCCTCCTTTTGCTTGCCTCCTTTTGCCTGCCCCACATTTTTCCCCCTGGGGTATTTTCTGACCCCTGGATATCCAGGAGCCTAATTTTGCCCCTGCACTGCAGATTTGCAGCACGGGGAACTTTTTTTGTTCCTGCACATACCTCTTGTAGTGTTTCTCAGGGCTTCGCAATGCTGCAGGAGGCACATGCTCTCTCATCTGGATGTGCCCATATAGTTTAAATCTAAAGAACACCTCTCTAACCAATCTGATTTTCTTAATTAAAGAGATGAAATCTAATGAAAATGAATTAAAGAGTTGTAGAACGGTGGCCTCTTTCTCATCTTCCTGATGAGAACCTGCCATTTATTCTTCTTTTCAAATATCATAATCATTGTGCATGGATAAAACTTTTTACCAAAAGGTAATACCACGGTCACAAAATTCTGTGCTTCAAGATTAACAGGTACAGCGCTTCCATTTTGCCTGGAGCCTTGGGCAGCTTCTCTCAGAAAAAAAATGAGCTATGCCTGGTTTAGTAATATATTACAAACCATTTATAAATTTCTTATTTCTCCTGACCCCTTATTTCTCCTGATACACTTTAAACTTAATAAAAAAAAAGGTAACTGAGGATGGAGCCTTGGTGAAACAGTATTTCTTCTTCATTCTGAACCCAGATCATTACAAGTAGTCCATTGGAAGAGTAAATAGAATAGATTAAATTTTGGTTAAAATATTAATAACCAGAAGATCAAGGGAATGCAAGTTATCAGAGCAGTCCATTAATATGTAAGAAGCAACATTGTGGAGTCTTAAAATGGCAAATCTCATGCCGGAAGAATATGCTTTATTTTGCAGTAACTTTTCCTCATCCCCAAACTTGATGCCTCCTTAGTAACATTCTTCTTTCCAACTTTGCCTGCATGATGGCTGTAAATTAAAAATGAAAAAGTTCTTCCCCTTCTCCTAAAATATGCCATTCTTACAGTGATCATCTCTGTTTAACACCTTCTGGACCAAACCATGTCAAGAGTAGGTATGCTAACAGCCTTCAAATATATGAAAGATTCTTACAAAGTGCAAGAAGGGGAAGAACTTTTTCATTTTTAATTTACAGCCAATTCTGTGGCTTTGAGTTATTATATGAAAGGTTATTCTCCAGGGTCAGTGGGAGTAGGACGGGTAGCAATGGGTTTAAATTGCCACACAAAAGCTTTAGATTAAACATAAAGAGAACTTTTTAATGTTAAGGGATAATTGATCATTGGAATAGATTGCCTTGCCTGATTGTAGAATCTCCATCACTGGAAGATTTTAGAAGTAGGTTAGAGAAACATCTTGTCAGGAATTTTAGTGATCTGATCCTACCTTGGGGCAGGGGGATGAAGTAGATAACCTCTCTCTTTCAGCCCTATGTTGTGTATACTTTTCTGTTGTCTTCCACATTTTGTTCCTGTTACTGCTGAACAACTTCCAGGGTATTACAGTTAGTGGAGCTTGTCGGGGGAAAAGGAAGAAAAGAAACTGAATCAAAGCCACAGAATATAAATGTCCAGATTATTTAATTATTAAAAACTGCATTGAGTGCTTTGATGAGAAAATCAGACCCTCTCAATACACCACCCCATGTTGCCAATTCAGTGTCATCCTATTGAATAAATTATTTTTCCTGTTCCTCCTATGTTTTCCTAGGGTTACACTGATACATGGCAATTATCAGGTTCTTGCTGCACCCTACAGTAACTTTAAAATTAATTATTTTTTCCTCAGCATCACATAATGTGAGGTGGATTTAAGATGTGATACAGTAACACTAATGCGTGATGTGACTTAATATGGCATAACAGATTGACAATTGTGCTAATTTTAAATAGGAAATCTGCTGCTATCATTTTGATGGCACACTGCCAATGGGAGATGAAGGTGATTTTTCTACCTGCAGCTCCAAAAAGAGTTTGCAAGGAGTGTGTAACAAATGCACTGCTTCAAAGCTTTTACAGGTAGCAGATCAGGTCAGATGATAAATTGAACTTCATGATCAGAGCACTCCCATCTGCCATGTCAGTGTAGTGAAAAACTGCTGATTTCCCCAAAGAACAGCTTAGTCCTATCATGTATTTTCTAAATTCTTTATTAACCTTTAAGGATTGTAGACTTTGTTGTTTCCAAGTACTTTCAGGTCAGTTTATTATTCAAACATAACCATTAAAAAAGAGTCCTAAAATCCTAGCATATTTTCCATATCTGTTGCATCATATTTGAGTATGTATCTTGTGTGTGGTGGGTAACCATATTTTATCTAAATCAATACATACCACTTCTGACTCAGCTACTGCCATCCATCAAATTAATTGAGACATCAGCAAGGTTTCATAAAGTATTTTTTTTTTTTTTTATCCATGAATCTGGTCATCTTTCTGTTATCTAAAGGATTTTTGCCAGTCAGCTTCAGTGCAGTCTGAAGCAGGTCTCATGGGTGCAAAATAGCTCAAGGTCAAATGGACTTTGGCAGCAAGGCAAAGATTTTACACAACAAAATAAAAAATATAGTAACCTGTGTGATAGGCTCACAAGTACCATACCAGCCAATGAGTGTGCCCTGTAGGGGTGTCCAAAATGGGCCGTATTCAAGTTGGATTTCGCCCAAATAGGGGCAAAGTGATTCGATTTATTGATTCGGATCACTGTCCCGATTCAATTAGGCTGGATCTGAATATGAAGATTCAATGCTGATTCAGAGAATCAGTGATTCAGCCATAGACACAGCTTTAAATGCTTTTTCTATATATCTCGAGGTACCAGGCATAGCTTGTGAATGCTACAATGGTGGGGCAGATGGAATGTCCCACAGGAGTGCAGGGGGGCCCCCCCACACACTCAGAGGCAGACCCAAAAGAGGACCTGTGCCCCTCCCAGCTCAGCGATTGGCCATGGGGGGACCCTGGGTGCCCCCCCCCCCGACCCAGGAGGCACCAGTCACTGAGCCGGTCCACTTCTGTGGACCCCCCAGCACTCCTGGGGGATGCTCCATGTGCCCTGGCATCTCAGCATTCACAAGCTGCCTGGTCCCTTGAGTTATGAATGGTGAGCCCTAAACTCACCCTTGAGGTATGTCTGGATCATCCCAGCCAATGATGCACCCTTTGGAACAGAGTGGCCATCTTTTCTGTGAAGCAAAGTAACATCTGGGATTGGGTGAGATCATTGTACTAAGTGTTTTTCTCTCTCTGAATATAGAAACTGATAAAATAATACTTGTTTAAGTAATAAAGTTAAACTTTGATTTTTAGGAGACTGAGTTGTCTGTGTTCATAATTAACCCTTAAATGGAACGTGAACTGTGCTTTAATGATCCCTAAGCACTATCTGCTGGTCAGTGGTGCGAACATACACCCTAGGTCCCCTTCATCACCCTGGCTAAGCAGTGCCCCCAGCTCCAGTCCCTGCCCTTCCCTGCCCTTGCCCCACTGCCTTCTACACCATGAGAGCCTCGATCTGCGCCCCCCCCACAGACTTACAGGGCTCTACTCTCCATGCTGCCCTTCTGCATTCTTGTAAATTGGTTATCAGATTGGTATCGGCCGATATGGCTCATTAATAGCATATTGGTATTGGCCAAGAAAATATTTATTGGTGCACCCCTAATTTTTAGTTGCATTGTAAATTTCAGAGCATACAGGACAGCAGCAAGACCTCTCATAGTCATCATCCTCATCAGGCCCCAGTGCAGGAGGAGAAGGCCCTGCCACTGAGCTTCACCCAGGCTGATCATAAACATCCGACTGG
>NW_005843080.1:225679-237640 GCF_000455745.1 Alligator sinensis
AGGGAAGGAGGAGCCCCACAGAAGAAATGCCAATGGAGCCACCCTGGTCCCTATGGGAACCACTGATCACCACCTCCACGGGTAAAATCCAGTGTAAACAGCAAGTCATGGTGGGTGAATAGACCCAGGTTCAATGCTGCTCAAGGGGCAGGGCACTAGGGCTATGTGAGGCTTTGGTCACTGATTTGATTCGGCAGATATTCAGCCCAATTTGGCAGCTGAATCTCCAAAACTGAATCGAAACAGGACACCCTTTAATCTCTCTGATTTGAATCGGAACCCTACGGATCAATCTGGAGAGATTCAGAGAGATTCGATGATTCAGACATAGACACAGCTTTAAATGTTTTTTCTACATACCTCAAGCCTGCAGTGGCAGCCTGCATCTGCCCCATGTACTAATCGGTGGGGGGACATGCCCCCTCATAATTCCCCCAGGGGGTGTGCACAGCAGTGGGGAGCCTCCACCCTCCCCATCCCGCCATGCCCCCTGGACAAGTCACCTGTGGCTCTGTCCTGCTCCCTGCCCTGGCCTCAGGTTCTATTCACTGCCTTGGATATGCAGGACCCCAAGCCCCTGCCCCACTCCCTCACTATGGGGGCCTCACCCTGCCCCACCATGCCCCTTCCCTCCCCCGCACTCCTTCAAGTCCACAGACTTACCAGCTCTCCACACTGCTCAGTTGCATTCATGACCATGTGCTTCTGTGTGGCTGTGCACATGCCTACAGCATCCAGGGGCCCTGGCCAGAAGGCATATTATATTTCTCAGTGACATTATTGGCTACGTTGGCCAAAAAAAGCCAATAGCTGATAATGTTAATTTTCCTTTCATTGGTGCTGATACGATATGTCACCAATATATTGGTGCACCTCTGCTGGTGCTCTGGTCTGAGCTCTGCCCATCTTGCCACCTAGCCAGGTATGGTAATGCTGTGAGGTGTGCCCCACTGTGCCTACACAAAGCTTGCAGTGCCACCAATCCCCTATCAGCATGCTCTGGGCTTGTGGATGCTCTGCCAGGACATTCAGTGCCAGAGGGAGCTCCTTGCTGGATTTTCCCTGTGGTGGATGCCCAGGTTGCCCACTAGGCTGTCCTCTTTCAGTCTCATCTGACTTGCATAGTCCTGGTGGGCCTCCGTGGGTGCCAAAGTACAGTCGGGTCTGGGCAGTGTAGCATGCCAGCTGTGTTAATTAGGCTGGTGCCTGATTGGGTTCCTGGTGCCCTGTTGGTGATTGAGGCTTCTTGGGTTTTCCCAGGGAACTTGACCCCAGAGAGAGCAACCAGTTTTCAGCCACAAAGAGTGCAACTCTGGTGGGCTGTGTGCATGCTGCTTCTCCAGGCATGCTGGCTCTGGGAGGAAGTAGTCCCATCTAGCTGTGGGGAGAGAATCCAGCTCCAGTTCCAGTGCACCGAATTGCTCTCCCTTTGCTTCTGTCTCTGGGATCTCTTTAATGCTGGGGTCTCTGGGCCCCAGACCAATTGGTGGAGCTCCTTCTGGTCACATGGTGCTGGCTGGCCTGCCTCCAGACTGTCCAGGTGGACGCTGGCGTTGTGGTGAGTAGGGTAGAAGCCTGTCACAGGCTGACATAGGAAGAAACCATGTGTTTGTAAGAGGCAGTGTAATTCATTTATGTTCTCTTCTTGGAAATAGATCTTCACAGTTCGCTAAAGAAAGTTGTTTTATAGATCATGCGTTGTAATGCCTAGGATTGATCAAGTCTGAAAATGCAATTGCCTTGAAAATAAAGGGTCTGTCCTTACAAGTTGCTTCATAGTGAAGGGTCTATATATTGTAGCTGGAAATTGAAGCCTAAACTTGCTTTTTCTTTGATAATATTTCAGAAATTGTGGCACACAGGGGAGATCCCTGAGGATTGGAAGAGGATCAACATTGTGCCCATCTTCAGGAAGAGGAAGTGGGAGGACCCTGGCAACTATAGGCCAATCAGTCTAACCTCCATCCCAGGGAAAATCCTGAAAAAAGTTGTTAAAGAATCCAAGTGTGATATGCTTGTTGAGGGTAGATTCTCATCGACAGCCAGCATGGCTTTGTCGTGGGTAGATCTTGTCTTACCAAGCTCATCTTCTTCTATGAACAGGTCTCTTGCCACCTGGACACGAGAAAGAAGGTCTACATTATAGACCTAGACTTCCAAAAGGCTTTTGATCTAGCATCCCACGATATCCTTGTGGAAAATTGGAAGATTGTGGACATAACTGCTCAACAGTTTAGGGGGTGGAAAACTGGCTGCATGGTAGGACCCAGAGAGTTCTCATGAACGGATCTGTGTCCTCCTGGTGAGAAGTGGCCAGTGACCCCTCAGGGGTCCATGCTTGGACTGGTGTTTTTCAACATCTTTATCAATGATTTGGATGTGGGGGTGAAAAGCTCACTGGCCAAGTTTGTGGATGACGCCAAGTTATGGGGGAGCGTGATCTTTCCACAAGATAGGTTGCAGCTACAGGTGGACCTGGACAGGCTGGAGACTTGGTTGGACCAGAACCAGATAAAGTTCAACACTCAGAAGAGTAAGGTGCTCCACATGAGGGCAAACAATCCCCAACATCCCTACAGGCTCGGTGGTGACAATTTGACTTGCACCATGGCCAAAAGGGACCTAGGGGTAGCGATCAACCATCGCATGAACATGAGCTGGCAGTGCAATGCTGTGGCCAGCAGGGCAAACAACACTCTGGCATGCATTAACCATTGCATCTCATGCAAAACTAAGGAAGTAATACTCCCACTATACTCTTCACTGGTGAGACCACAGCTGGAGTACTGCGTCCAGTTCTGGGCCCTGAACTTCAAGAAGGATGTGGAAAAACTTGAGAGGGTTGAGAGAAGAGCCACCTGATCAGGGACTTCCAAGACAAGCCATACGAGGAGAGGCTGAGGGACTTGGGCCTCTTCAGCCTACAGAAGAGAAGGCTGAGAGGGCACTCGGTAGTGGCTTACCGCTACGTCAGGGGAGTATATCAAGAACTTGGTGAACAGCTATTCACTAGGGCACCCCTGGGGAAGACCAAGAGCAATGGATACAAGCTCCTGCAAGGCTGCTTTAGACCCAGTTCCAGGAAAAAACTCTTTCACAGTCAGGGTGTCCAGACTGTGGAATCAATTCCCTCCAGTGGTGGTGCAGTCACCTACCCTGGAAATCTTCAAAAGAGACTGGACAGTCAACTCTCTGGGGTCACTTGACCCCAGTTGTCTTTTCCTGCCTAGTGCAGGGGGACTGGACCCAATGATCTACAAAGTCCCTTTCAGCCCCTAACAATCTGTGAATCTATAAATAGTTAATGTTATAGTTAATACAGCAACCTTTTAAATGGGTGTGTTAGTATTTTAACATCTGAATGTACTTTTATTGCCAAAGTACAGGATTGTTAAAGACCCTCTCAGGAGAGTGCATACATACTAGATTTGTTTATACTGTTTCCCTAAATACATTTCTTATCAAATATTTGTTCACCTTCTTTTAAGAAATGTAAGTATTTTCTTATGTCATTTACTTTTAATAGCGCTAGAAGAGTATTTGAATAGGGAAAAAATATCAGTATAACCTGTAAAAGGTTTTCTCTAATAAATGCTAAGGTAGATCTGGCAGGGGTTTAGGTTGTAGCCGTGTTGGTCTAAGGACATAGGCAGACAAGGTTCCTTGGGTGAATTTGATGGTAGATCTGGGTTGTTTGTTAAACATTAAAAAAGCCAGTGATTTATTTTTAAAAATGTATTTTTCAGCAAGTTTTTAATACAACTATTTTGCTTCTAAATTGTGTGTAAATTAGAGCCATTAGTGCAACAGAGCAGCAATTTCTAAGTGACATTTAATTTAAATGGACTTTGCTTCTTTGCTATGTTAGAAGTCATTTAACATATACTGTGGGCTTCTTGCTATAGTAATATGCTTTGTAACTTGTATCAGTATAAAAGTGTTCCTTTCTAGCAGCTGAATTATTTACTATTGATTTCTGAGTACCGTTGGAATAAACTACATAAAGATGAGTAATATGTTCTTATTTCTTACAAAGAAACTAAATTTATTCATCAAGCAGCAATAACAAAGCTTTTACCTAATTTTTCTGTCTTTTGTGACAGATTGTCTTAGAATGATTGCCTAGTTAGTTAATGCTTCTATTCTAGGTCCAGGTTTCAGCACCCTAGGCTTTTGTAACATCTGAGTTTGAGTGGTATTAAGTTTAGAAAAGGCAAGCAAGAAAGTTATCTATGGTAAAATGCTACTGGCTGATTAGGAAACCAAATGGACAGTATTTTGTTCTTACTGAGGACCCTGACAATCCAGATTCAAACCAAAATAGGAAAGAAAGGAAAATAAAGCATAATTAGCTTTTAGTAATTCAAGCTTATATGAGCTTATGGTCTGGAGCAGATCATAGATTTCATAGACATTAGGGGCTGGAAGGGACCTCACAAGATCCTCGAGTCCAACCCCCCTGCCATGGGCAGGAAGTCTATTGGGGTCAAATGATCTCAGCAAGATAAGCATCCAAATGTTTTTTGAATGAGTTCAGAGTAGGTGCTTGCACCACCTCTTGGGGGAGTCTGTTCCAGACCCTGGACACGCGGACTGTAAAGAAGTTTTTCCTTATGTCCAATCTAAATCAGCCTTCCAGAAGTTTGTGGCCTTTAGCCTTTGTTATCCCTTGGGGAGCCCTGGTGAACAACTGTTCTCCCAGATCCTGGTGCCACCCCTCTTATATACTTATAGGCTGCCACCAAATCCCCCCTGAGCCTTCTTTTCTCCAGGCTGAAGAGTCCCTTGTCCCTCAGTCTCTCCTCATAAGGCTTGCTTTCTTGGGTTTTGATCATGTGAGTGGCTCTCCTTTGGACTCTCAAGCTTATCCACGTCCCTCCTGAAGTGGCCCAAAACTGGACGCAGTACTCCACCTGTGGCCTCACTAAGACCAAGTAGAGCGGGAGGATGACATCCCTTGTTTTGCTTGAAATGCATTGGTGGATGCATGCCAGAGTTTGGTTTGCTTTGCTGGTTATGGCATTGCATCGGTGGCTCATATTCATCTTGTGGTCAATCAAGACCCCCAAGTCTTTTTTTGGTGGTGGTGCTAATGAGCATAGCACTGCTGAGCCTATAAGTATGATGCTGGTTTTTCCTCCCAAGGTGGAGCACCCTGCACTTGTCTGCATTGAATGCTATCAGGTTTTGGTCTGCCCACCTTGCAAGCCTTTCCAGATTGGCCTGTATCCCCACCCTATCCTGCAGAGTGACTGCCTTCCCCCATAGTTTAGTGTCATCCATGAACTTTGCCAGTCCACATCTGATGCCCAAATCCAGATCATTAATGAAGATGTTGAAGAGTACTGGCCCGAGTACTGAGCCCTGAAGGACACCACTTGCACTTCCGTCAACTAATACTCTTTGTGTATGACCCTGGAGCCAGTTCACCAGCCATTGGACCATGAGATGGTTGAGGCTGCAGTTCCCCAGCATAAGCATGAGGACATCATGAGAGACCGAGTCAAAGACTTTCTTGAAATCCAGATATGACATCAACCTCATCTCCCTTGTCCAGGCAATGTGTCACCTGGTCATAGAAGAAGATCAGGTTGGTCAGGCAAGACCTTCCAGCAACAAAGCCATGTTGTCTGGCACCCAGAAAGTTGCCTTCCATTAGCCTGTTGCTAATGGAACCTTTGATTTTCTCCAGGATCTTTCCAGGGATGGATGTCAGACTGATTGGCCTTTAAAGTGCTCTACTCAATATTTTTTTTGCCTCTGTGGAGGTGGGTCAGAGGGAGCCGCCCCACAGAGGCTGTAGGAGGAGGTGGCGTGGCAGAGGGGCTCCCATTTGAACTCAGGTGGCCCCGCCCCTGGCTGCCCAGCCTGCAAAGCCAATTGGTGCATGTGCAGTTGGACAAAAGCATTATGAACAGACAGGCAGACAGACGGGCTAAGCCTTTTAGTATATTAGTAAGCTGCCTTTAGAATTTTTATTATTTTTGTACCCACAGTAAAGACCAAGTTTTCAAATAGCATTATTTGGAATTTCTTCTCTGCTTGCACATGACAGTACCTGCTTTTATATATTTATTACTCAATGCAAAAATAACGGGTGCATTTTTCAGTATAGTAGTCCTCCAAGGCACCTTACAAAATCAGTCATGTAAATTTCTTTTTGTCACATTCAAATATGCTAAAGCAGACAGTTAAGATCAAGTTCTATCTCCCACTTCAACTACACTCCTTTATTAATACAGCTATTACGGTTGTGTAATAAAGAGTTTTAGACAGATATGTAATGTTATCTTTTGTATTTTACAGTAAGCATTATTGTAAGTAGGCTAAATGGAAGGAGATCAGTATAAGATGCATTCCTTTTTTTTCCCCTTTCTTTTCCTGATCTGAACAAAAAATGATACTGAGAACTGGGATATATTTTCTGATACACAAATTGTTGTCACCTTATGCCCTTTGTAACCACAGATGATGATGCCATGGTAGCAGGATTGGAAGCCACCTGCAATGGGTGTCCAAATGAGAAGACGGCCAATTCCTAATACATAACAAGAATCTCTTCCAGAATTCATTTGTCCTAAAAAAAACACTGTGTAACTATTGCTTTTGCATTTTATGCAGTCTGCTACACCAATCACTGTTTGAAATACAGTTTGTCTTGTCTCTTACTTTATGCACAGTGGTGTCTGTCAACAGCCAGTGACTCCTACTGGTTAACTAGTGTATTGTTTACAGCAGGTGCAACTTGAAAGCATACTTTAAATGCTGCCTAGGGCAGCCACACATCATTTGGATGTGCTCTACCTTGCCATTCAGTTGTGCATGCATGACAGGCAAGCAACATCACAAGGCAGGGCACCTGAACTTTCAAATTAATTCTTCAGCGTATGATGCATCCTCCTATGTATCATATGCATGCACTCATGTTTAGTAGATAGTTTGATAATATCTTTCAGTCAGAAGAGCTCATTTGGGGGAATTATTTTCTGTTGCCATGTTTTTCTCATGAGAGTAGGAAAATCTAGGTACAGATCTGTGAAAGATGTTTTTTTTCAACAGCAGCATCTGGTTCCTCACAACTGCTGTCACAGGCACTGTGCTGAGCTTCTGCTCCTTCCTGATATTATCTGGTGTCTATAGCAGCTGCCATTTTTCTTCTGAGTTTTGGACTACTCACTCTTGAAGAGATAGGGATCTGTAATCTTTTTGTTCTGAGCAGCTTTGTGTAGCCATAATACTTACGAATTGTGGCAGTGGTACATCTCCTGTCTTCATGCTATTGACTAATCAGCTACAGTGTACATGATGCTAGGTTGTATAACAAGTATATGTTATTTTGGACATAATTCTGCCATTAATACTTAAAGAAGCTTAACTTTGAAATTGCCAGATTCAATGAGACTGAAGTTCATCTGCTCCATTGTCTCCAGCCTGTAGTACCAAATACTGGTATCAGAAGGTATAAGAACCCTGCATAAATAGGGAAATCTGCTTCCTGCATGATTTCTAATCCTGGTTTTGAGTAGATATAGATTGATTTTAACTGTAGATCCTGAGGTTTGATATCCATTCCTCAACATTTTTGTTATTAGTGGTTATAACATTGACCAGGGAGCCAGCAAACAGAGGCTGCAAACAGGGTAAGCATTTTGCAGGCAGTTTGCTGGCCAGTTCCTAGGCCAGTTCATTCCCTCCCCCCACCTTTTTGAGGGGCAAACCTTTCAGCTTAGCATGAGGAATCAGGAAAAAAAGGAACCCCTTGGGGGTCAACGAGCAATAAGCAAGCCAGCTTCCAGGTGAGTTTGCTAGAGAAGGTGTGATTAGAAGAAGAGCAGTAAGAGAGAGAAGGCAGATTAAGAGACCCAGGGAAATGGTGGAGGATGTCGCAACACCAGAGCCACTGCCACTACACCTGCTTGCACCTGTGGGGCTTCTGTCCAGGCAGGACTGCTCACCATCAACGCTGCCACCCAGGTCCAGGTTCAGTGCTGTGGGGACTGTGGCTTGCAAGTTTCTTCCAGTGGTGGCCAGGTTAGGGAGTGGCTGAGGTGTGCGTGGTGCCTTCTCATGGTGTCTCTCAGGGAACAGCCAAGAGAACTACAAGAGGAGGTGGTGAGGCTCCAAAGCATCTTCCACCATGAGGCGTTCATCGATTCAGTGCTGGAGGAGACCTCCTGGATTGTGGAGGAAGAAATGCAAGAGGGAGCAGTAGAGAAGAGAGAGAATGTTGCCCTGTGGGGCCAGGCCAATGCTCAGGATCTCAGTATCATGATGTTAGACAGGAGGGCATGGTGTACAATTGCACATACAAACACACAAAAATCAATTAGGTGCACACACACACTCTAGGTACATACACCCCCACCAGGTGCACACATACACACTACTAACTCAGGCCACATACACATCTAAAATTACCAGCCTAGTCACATGCATACCTATCACCAATTCAAGCACATATATGTTCTAATGATAATGACATGAAATCATACACCTACATACACATATACACACAGGTTAAACACTGACTCAGGTGACTCTGTGTGTGTGTGTGTGTGTGTGTTGGTGCCTGTGGTACCTATGCTTGGGGTGCTTGGTAACTAAAGAGCAAGTGGCAGAGATCAGGGAAAAAGCCAGTATAGATGAAGCAATATCAGTGGCAGACATCAGGGGAAAAGGCAGTGGGGCTGGGGCAATAGCAAAGAAACAGCAGTTTGCAGGCAGAGAGGAGCTCAGGATGGCTGGAGCCACAGGAGCATGGGGCAGGTGTTGGAGGTGGCGGTGAGCCAGAAGCAGGAGAGGGAGAAATATGACACAAGTTAGAGGGGCGAGGAGCAGAGATTGGAGCAGGGCCGAACCATAGTAAAGCAAAACCCAACTCAGGGTTCCAAATAACAGATTTATTAAATGAACACTGTACTATACAGCTTGGTTCCTACACACACTCCCACAAGCACTCCCACACACACTCATACAATGGTAGCAGGAGAAAGAGACTCAGTGGAAGGGTTGGAGTCCAGGTAGGGAAGAGAAACAGAGTCCAGGTCCTTGGTTGAAGAGAAGATGGGGGATGATAGCTACCTATCCAGGCTGGGAGGGGGTCCTCGATGGCCAGTCGGGGTCTTTCTCCAGCAGGTATTGTCCAAAGGGGGGGTTGCTGGCAGGGCCTCTGGGTTGATAGGCAGTGTGACATGGAGCAGGTCTAGTCCAGGTGAAGATGGTGTCCCACTGGGTCTATCTTCACTGCCCCCTTTTACAGGGGCAGACCTCCTATGACCCTCGTGGCAGGGGCATGCCCAGGCAAGAGTCAGCCTTGGGTGTACTGAGCATGTGCACTCCTAGGTAAGGACATGCAGTTTCAGGTGTCTGTAATGATGGGTTGACTGATTTCTGCAGCAGTCTTTGTCTTCCAAATCTTGAGCCAGGGAGGGTCAATGCAGTGTGATGGTTGGGTCATTGAGTTGATGGTTCGGTCATTCAGAGGGAGCTATTTTTAGACCTACTACCATTGTCTCTCAAGCACCCTCATTCATCCCCATTTATTCAGGAACCAATTTACATAGGAGGGGTAGGTATGAATCATAGGTTACAACATACTTACACAACAGGGCATGGGGACAAGATGGGAACCTGACACACAAAATGGATACTTGACATCACTCATGCCAACCCACATTGCAGGCCTAAAGCATACAGTGTTAATATGAAACAATAAAAATCAATGCACAAATGATAGGAATACAATATAAAACAGTAAAAATAAATACAAACATAACAGAACACTATTTACAATATAAAAAGGGGCTTATTACAATAATAGTATACAAGAACTTAGCTTACCTAGTATTACTTGTAATCATTTATAAGGGATAGAGAGGGCAGAGTGAAAGTCAGAAATGGCTAGGGGAAGGGGAGGGGATGTATTTTTAAATAATAAAAAAAGAAAAATTGGAGGTTTTGCTACAAGAACATGGACACCCAAGAGGGTGGAAGCTGGAGGCTTGTGACTTCTGGCAACAAGCAGAGATCGTCACCTCTGCCTGCAATGCTTCATCTGGAGAACAGATATGCAACCCTAGCAGCAGAGAGGGAGGAGCACATTCCATTGGTGGAGGATGACAGGCCAGGCCTCACCAAATTGGGAAAGATCAAGATGACTGCTGCCAAGAAGAAGGGACAGGTGGTGGTGGTTGGAGACTCTGGTTGGAGACTCCCTTCTGTGGGGAAGGAGGCCTTTAAACTAAGTTTGCTGGGGTATGGAGACCAAAGCCCAGAGGTAAGTGGGGAAGTGGGAGACCTGGAGGAAGAACAAGCAGAAGGGGGCCACAGGGGAAGTGCTCTCATACTTCCTAAAAAATCAGAGGAATCAACTAGTACCCCAGGTATCTGTACACAAATGCACAGAGCCTGGGAAATAAGCAGGAAGAATTGGAAGTCCTTGAACAGTCACAGAACTATGATGTGATTGGAATAACAGAGACTTGGTAGGATAGGTCGCTTTACTTGAGCACTATCATGGATGGATACAAACTGTTCAGGAAGGACAGGCAGGGGAGAAGAGGAGGAGGAATTGCACTTTATGTAAAAGAGCCATATGATAGCTCAGAGCTCCATTGTGAAACTAGAGATAGGCCTGTTGAGAATCATTGCATTAGTGTCAGAGGGGAGAGCAACAAGGGTGATGTCATGGTGGGTACCTTTATAGACCACCAGACCAGGAGGAAGTGGTAGATGAGGCTTTCTTCAAACAACTATTGGAAGTTTCCTGATCATAGCCCCTGGTTCTCATGTGGGACTTCAATCACCCTGACATCTGCTGGGAGGGCAATAAAACAGTGCTCAGGCAATCCAGGAAGTTTTTGGGGAGTGTTGGGGACAACTTCTTGGTGCGAGTGCTGGAGTGGCCAACTAGGTGCCATGCTCTTCTTGACCTGCTGCTCAAAAACAGCGAAGAATTGATGGGGAATGTAGTACTGGATGGCAACTTGGGCAGCAGTGACCGTGAGATGATTGCGTTCAGGATCCTGAGGAAAGGACTGTACTTTAAAGAAGCCTTACTGAGAGTGCAGGAACAAACCATCCCAATGTGCAGGAAGACTAGCAAGTATGGCAGAAGACCACCTTGGCTTACCAGAGAACTTTTCAGTAAACTAAATCACATAAAAGAAGCTGATAAGAAGTGGTAACTTGGACAAATAACTAGGGAAGAATGTAAGAGCATTGCTCAGGTATGCAGGGATGAAGTCAGGAAGACCAAAGTGCAATTGCAGTTGCAGCTAGCAAGGGATGTGAAGGGTAACAAGAAGGGATTCTACAAGTATGTCAGTACCAAGAGGTTGATGAGGGAAAGTGTGGGTCCTTTACTAAATGGGGGAGGCACCTTGTGACAGAGGATGCAGAAAAGGCTGAAATGCTCAATGCCTTTTTTCATCGAATCATAGAAGTAGGGTCGGAAGGGACCTTGTAGATCTTCAAGTCCGACCCCCTGCCTGGGCAGGAGGAAAACTGGGCTCAAATGACACCAGCCAGGTAAGCATTGAGCTGCTTCTTAAAGACCCCCAGGGTAGGAGCCAGCACCACTTCCCTTGGAAGTTGGTTCCAGATCCTAGCTGCCCTAACTGTGAAGTAGTTCTTACGGATGTCTAATCTAAACCTACTCTCCAACAAATTGTGGCCGTTATTCCTTGTTATCCCGGGGGGTGCTAGGGGAAACAAGATCTCCCCCAAACCCTTCTGGTCCCCACTAGTGAGTTTATAGATGGTCACCAGGTCCCCCCTCAGCCTTCTCTTGTGAAGGCTGAACAGGTTCAGGTCCTGTAGCCTCTCATTGTAGAGTCTGCCCTGCTGTCCCTGGATCATGCAGGTGGCCCTCCTCTGGACCCTCTCAATGTTGTCCACATCCCTCTTGAAGTGGGGTGCCCAGAACTGGACACAGTACTCCAGCTGTGGCCTGACCAGTGT
>NW_005843080.1:237650-240996 GCF_000455745.1 Alligator sinensis
GTCGGCCCATGTTCATCTTGGAGTCAATAATGACACCAAGATCCCTTTCCGCCTCCGTGCTCTCAAGTAGGGAGTTTCCCATCTTATAAGTGTGCTGCCGGTTACTACTGCCCACGTGCAGCACCCTGCACTTGTCCATATTGAAACCCATCCTGTTTTTGTTAGCCCACCCTTGCAACCTATCCAGGTCTTGCTGCAGTCTTTCGCTCCCTACTAGTGTGCCCACCTCACCCCAAATCTTGGTATCATCAGCAAATTTGAACAGGTTGCTTTTCACCCCATCGTCCAAATCGCTGATAAAGAAATTGAACAGTGCAGGCCCAAGGACCAAGCCCTGGGGGACTCCGCTGCCCACTTCCCCCCAGTCGAATATGACCCGTCCACCACCACCCTCTGAGTACGACCCTTCAGCCAATTTGCAATCCATCTGACCGTGTAGGCATCGAGGCCAAAGTTGCCTAGTTTTTTAATGAGGATGGGGTGGTTGACAGTGTCAAAGGCCTTGCTGAATTCCAGAAAGACTACATCCACGGCGATACCTGCATCCAGTGCTTTTGTGACCTGATCGTAAAAGGCAATCAGGTTGGTCTGACATGACCTGCCCCTAATGAAACCGTGGTGGTTGCCCTTGAGCATCATCCCCGATGCCGGCCCATCACAGATGTGCTCCTTGATGATCTTCTCAAAGTGTTTCTCCAGGATTGAGGTAAGACTGACGGGCCTATAGTTGCCCAGGTCCTTCCTCCTCCCTTTTTTTCAAAGATGGGGACCACATTGGCCATGTTCCAATCATCTGGCACCTGGCCCGAGCACCACGAGCGCTCATAAAGCCGTGCCAAGGGCCGAGCAATAACCCCTGCTAGCTCCCTCAACACCCTGGGGTGGAGAGCATCTGGACCCGCTGACTTGAACATGTCCAGCCCCTCCAGAAGCACTCTAACCCAGTCCTCCTCAACCTTAGGTCTTGAGGCGTTCCCCTTGAGTCCGTCTTGAAACACGGTGGGGGAGTCCTGGTCCCTACGCCAGAAAACGGAGGTGAAGAATTTGTTAAAGAGGTCTGCCTTTTCCACTGGCGCAACCACCAGATTGCCCAGCGCATCTTGCAGGGGCCCCACATTTCCCAATGCCTTCTTCATCCTCCCTATATATTTGAAAAAGGACTTTTTATTCTCTTTGATCTTGGATGCTAGTCCTAGCTCTATGTCCGCCTTAGCTTTCCTAACAGCCCCCCTACAGGCCCGAGCAGTGGAGGTATACTCTTCCTTGGAGATAGCCTCCCCCGCTTTCCACCAGGTGTACCCCGTCTTTTTGGCAACGAGGCATTCCCGGACGTGCTTGGTGAGCCAGGGAGGCTTTTAGGCACTCTTGCCCCCCTTGCTTCTTGTTGGGATTGTCACCCCTTGGGCCCTGAGTATCGTCTCCTTAAGGAACGACCACTCATCTTGGGCTTTGGCAACGAGGCATTCCCGGACGTGCTTGGTGAGCCAGGGAGGCTTTTAGGCACTCTTGCCCCCCTTGCTTCTTGTTGGGATTGTCACCCCTTGGGCCCTGAGTATCGTCTCCTTAAGGAATGACCACTCATCTTGGGCACCAAGTTCCCCTGCCCTCGAGAACCCCAGCACCTCTCCCACCAATCTCCTCAACTCCTTTACGGTTGCCCTCTTGAAGTCTAGGGCTACCGCCTTGCTGCAGGCCCTTGTCACCCTGCGCTGGATGATGAATTCTAGCAAGCGATGATGACTGTTACCCAGGTGGTCAAGGACCTGGAGCCCCCTTACCAGATCATCGCCTGTGGCCAGGTCCAACAGGGCATTTCCTCTGGTGGGACTGTGCACCTGCTGGGTTAAGTGGAGGGCCTGTATCTCAGCCAGGAACCTCCTGGAACGGTCCGACCTGGCTGACTGCTCCTCCCAGCAGATGTCTAGGTAGTTTAGATCACCCATGACATCTACATCCCTTACCTTAAGTGCCTCTGCAAGCTGGCCTGAATATTCCCGGTCCAGCTCCTCCCCTTGGTTGGGGGGTCTGTAGTAGATCCTTACCATTAAATCCCTCTCCCCACGACCCCCTTGTATCTTGACCCAGAGCACTTCAGCTTGCCCCTCCTCCGACCCCATTTTGCTGGCAGAGGATGTGTATTGCTCCTTGACATAGAGCGCCACACCTCCTACCTTCCTTCCTTCCTTCTCTATCCCGCCTGTAGAGCCTATAGCCTCTAATGCTAACTGCCCAGTCATGGGATGAATCCCGTGTTTCTGTAAGCCCTACTATGTCTCGGTTTGAACTGGCTATTCTGAGGGTGAGTTCCTCCTGTTTGTTCCCCATACTCCGAGCATTGGTATACAGGCATTTAAGGCCTTGCATAGCTGTGCTTGCCACCCCCCCAATTAGGAAGACTATTCGGACCCCTGTTTCTTACCTGGGCACTCTTTGGATGCATCACCTATCTTGCTTGGGTGGTGTCTTCTCGTCTTCCTGCGGCCCCCTCTGTCTTCAAAGGCAAGGTCAGATCCCAGACTAGTACACAGGACAGTACAGTTTGGGAAGGAGCTGAGCAGCCCTCAGTAGTGAAAGAACAGGTTAGAGACTGGTTAGAAAAGCTGGATGTGTACAAGTCCATGGGGCTGAATGGGATGCACCCAAGGGTGCTGAGGGACTTTGCTGATGTAATTGTATAGCCGCTGGCCATCGAGTTTGAAAACTCATGGTGATCAGGAGAGGTCCCAGATGATTGGAAAAGGGCAAACATAGTGCCCATATTTAAGAAAGGGACAAGGTGACTGTCTCTGTGGATGTGGGAAGACTGGTGGATGTGGTGTACCTGGATTTTAGCAAGGCTTTTGATACAGTCTCCCACAGCATTCTCACAGACAAACTAAGGAATATGGGTTGGATGTATGGACTGTAAGGTGGATAGAAAACTGGCTGAAGCATCGGGCTCAGAGAGTAGTAATCAATGGCTTGATGTCTAGTTGGCAGCTGGTATCAAGTGGAGTGCCCCAGGGGTCAGTCCTGGGGCTCTGTTCTTTAATGTTTTCATCAATGACCTGGAAGATGGCTTAGAGTGCACCCTTAGCAAGTTTTCAGATGACACCTAGCTGGGGGGGAGCACTAGATACACTGGAGGGTAGGGTTAGGATTTAGAGTGACCTAGACAAATTTGAGGATTGGGCCAAAATAGATCTCATGAGGTCATGAATGACGCATGCCCCTGGAGGTGGAGGGGGCATGGTGACTGCCCACAGGCAGTGTCAGCAGTGGGGACGTGGCTGCAGGCAGCTGCGGTGATGTTGGTGGCAAGGGGAGGCTGAGCAGGGACTGCCTGCAGCTGCCATCCGTACTGTCA
>NW_005843080.1:241059-259393 GCF_000455745.1 Alligator sinensis
GCCTTTGCAGGGGGCCAATCTGGGGGGGGGGGGTCACATGCCCTCCTGTGCCCCCCCCCTACACGTTGCCTATGCATGAGGTACAACAAAGATGGGTGCAAATTCCTGCACTTAGGACAGAACAATTTCATGCACCAGTATAGGCTGGTGGCTGACTGGCTGGGGAGCAACTGTGCAGAAAAGGACCTAGGAGTTACAGTTGACAATAAGCAGAATATGAGCCAACAGTGTGCTCTTGTCGCTAAGAAGGCTAATGGTATACTGGGCTGCATTGTTAGGAGTATTGCCAGCAGGTCAAGGGAAGTGATTATTCCTCTTTCTTCTGCACTGGTGAAGCCACATGTGGAGTACTGTGTCCAGTTTTGGGCTCCCCACTGCGGAAAGGATGTGGATAAGTTGGAGAGAGTCCAACAGAGGTGGACTGAGGCACACTAGTTTGTTAGGGAGCTGAGGCACATGACTTCTGAGGAGAGGCTGAGGGAACTGGGATTACTTAGTCTGCAAAAGAGAAGACTGAGGATGGATTTGAGATTAGCCTTCAACTACCTGAAGAGTGGTTCCAAAGAGGATTGAGCCAGATTGCTCTCAGTGGTGGCAAGAACAAGATGCAACAGTCTCATGTTGCAGCAAGGAAAGTTTAGGTTAGATATTAGGAAGAATTTTCTCACTAGGAGGGTGGTGAAGCACTGGAATGGGTTACCTAGAGAGATGGTGGAATCTCCATCCTTGGAGGTTTTAAGACCCGGCTAAACAAAATCTTGGCTGGGATGATCTAGCTGGGTTGCTTTGAGCAGATGGTTGGACAAGATGACCTCCTGAGGTCCCTTCCAGCCCCAATTTTCTGTGATTTCTATGACATCTTTGGATGCTATTAATATTCTTATACATGTCCAATCTCATTTTGAATTTTGCTGAATTCTTACTTTAGTCACTGTGATAGTGGGTTCCATGGTGCTTAATTACATGTTTTATAAAAGTGTTTCTTTTATTAATTGTGACCTTCTCCCCCGCCTTTTTTTTGTTGTTGATTGTTCCCTGCTTCTCATGTCTGAGACAATAAAAGTCCTTGGTGCTCTGTATTACTCATTATTCTATGAAATGTCCTCTTATCTTAGTCAGGACCTGTCTTTTAAATCCTCATGTAAGTGATTTTCCAAACCAGTTTGCCTTATACTTTTCTTTACTTTTCCAGATCACAAAAGAGTGATTTCTAACTGACACTCATCCACAACTCCTTCATATGTATATATGTACCTTCTGAGCCTGGTGACTTTGGGCTAACTACCAGGCTGAGGGCAGTATATATTACCCAGACCCCTGTTCAGTCCTTTTCTTGAAGCATGGATGACTAGTGCCACCTTAGTCAGTTAGTGACAGAGGGTGGGGCTCCCCCCCACAGCCGATCCCACGGACAGGGGGTGGGGGGGATGGGGAGGTTCCCCGCGGCCGAGTGCAAAGCAGCCAATCACTCCGGTTGATTGCTGCAGCTGGTTCCAGAAGTGGCTGTGGCTGTGGCTGCTTCCAGGAGTGGCTGTGGCCGATTGCTCCGGCTGTGGCCACTTCTGGGAGTGCAACCGAGGGTGGGGCTTCCCCCCACAGCCGATCCCACGGACAGGGGGTGGGGGGGATGGGGAGGTTCCCCGCGGCCGAGTGCAAAGCAGCCAATCACTCCGGTTGATTGCTGCAGCTGGTTCCAGAAGTGGCTGTGGCTGTGGCTGCTTCCAGGAGTGGCTGTGGCCGATTGCTCCGGCTGTGGCCACTTCTGGGAGTGCAACGGTGCTCCACTCCCCAGCCAGTGCATGCAGGGGGGCGCCAGTGCTCCTACCTGCCCCCCTTGCCCATCACCTAAGCAGCGAGCATGGCCAGTCAGGGGGTGCACTGGTGCTCTCAGGGGGTGCACGAGCACCCCCATGCACCCCCTATGCATTGCCACCGTCTTGAAGCTTTCCCACTAGTGGTTCCAGAAGAAAACAAGAAAGTGAGAGGGTCTATGGCTCAATGGAATGGATGCTACCATGGAAGGAACCTTGGACCCAATGCTGGGTTGGGTTTTTTTCATTTTATTCAATTAATATTAAATACAAGGTACATTGAACCAGCTTTTAGAAAAGTCCTGGACAGTGGTCTGGGTAATTCCTGGCCCTCCTGGTTAGAGCACTTTTTTTGTTGTGTGTGACCTAAGGCCTGGGTCTTCTACTTCCTGGACAAGTGCCTTAACCTCTAGGCTATTTGTCTGACAGGTAGGAAGGGGCCTCCTCTTCCTCCGTTTTACTTCTGCCACATGTACATATATGGTGGTTCCATTTTCTCCTGTGATGAAGTAAAATCCTAAAGTGTGGGTTAAGTGCCAAAAACCACAGTTCCATGGCTGTGTACATGCCATTTAGATCAGAGTTTCTCAATCTTTTTAGACTCCAGGCACCCCTCCATAGCTTTTGTGAATTGAGTGGTACCCTATTTCAAAAACTAATTTAATGCTTGCCTCCTCACACAGCAGCTGGGGTCCAAAAAGGGGAGACCCCATATCACCCTTCAAAGGATCTCTGGGACACCCTGGTTGAGCATCTCTCATTTATATGCATAAAACAAAACAAGATTTAACCCTTAGCGCTTTTTAAGAGAGTGTTTTATTCTACCACTTCTTTTGATTCCTTGGCCATAAAGAATAACTTATCTTTACTATATTCATTAATCTCACCCTGACTTCTGTTTAGGAATCTTCATGTAATACTTTATTGGGCATTTTTGCTCATTTGGTTTTTAAGTTAATTGTTAAGCTCTGTTTGAGTGTCTGGTAATAGCACTATATTTTTATGTTCATAGATTCATAGATGTTAGGGTTGGAAGGGACCTCAATAGATCATCGAGTCCGACCCCCTGCATAGGCAGGAAAGAGTTCCCTTGGGAGCCCATTCCAGACCTTGGCCACTCTAACTGTGAAGAAGTTCTTCCTAATGTCCAGTCTAAATCTGCTCTCTGCTAGCTTATGGCCATTATTTCTTGTAAACCCCAGGGGTGCCTTGGTGAGTAAAGCCTCACCAATTCCCTTCTGTGCCCCCATGATGAACTTATAGGCAGCCACAAGGTTGCCTCTCAGCCTTCTCTTGCGGAGGCTGAAGAGGTCCAGGTGCCCTAGTCTCTCCTCATAGGGCTTGGCCTGCAAGCCCTTAACCATACGAGTGGCCCTTCTCTGGACCCTCTCCAGGTTATCCGCATCCCTCTTGAAGTGCGGTGCCCAAAATTGCACACAGTATTCCAACTGCGGTCTGACCAGCGCCCGATAGAGGGGAAGTATCACCTCCTTGGTTCTCTTCGTCATGCATCTGCTGATGCACGATGAAGTGCCATTAGCTTTTCTGATAACTTCATCACACTGATGACTCGTGTTCATCTTGGAGTCCACTAGGACTCCAAGATCCCTTTCCGCCTCCAAGCAGGTCATTTCCTAGGCAGTAGATATGCTGGACATTTTTCCTCCCTAGGTGCAGCACTTTGCATTTCTCCTTGTTGAATTGCATTCTGTTGTTTTCCGCCCATATATCCAACCTGTCCAGGTCTGCTTGTAGTTGTTCCCTACAAGTCCCCATAGGTTTGCATGGGGTTGACATTGTGCCAGGAAGTACTCATTGACGTGCATGTTATGACCATGCACTTCCTTTCTTCCTTATAACATTGCAACTTTGGACTGGTTGAAATTTTTCTATAACTTTTAAAACACTAAAACCTATGTATGTCCATTATTTCCCTTCTTTCCTGTTTTCAGCGAGGGAAAAAAGTTAAACTATGACAGATGGGAGGGCTCAACAATTTTTTATATGGAAAAATTTTAGAAAACATAAAAAAGAAAAAACTGTTTCACTTGGTCCATGTTTTTTTTACAGAAAAAAATGTTGCAGTGAAAAATGTTAATGGTTTATGAAGTACACAGTTTCTGTCTTTGCAGCCTTTACATAAAATATGTTGTAAAATAAATAATTTACTTTTTCTATTTTACTACATATAAGGTATTGACAGTTCTTCCCTGCACAGTAATTTGACCTCACTCGCTTGGAATGGGGTATGGCGGTTCACACTTCTGCAGTAATGTCTGCCCATTCTTTGGGACTGCATGGACTGACATCTGATGCCAGATTTGGAAGGTGAGGGATGATGTTGTTGGCTTGTCTTGAATGGCAACTGGAGGATATATTTCACTCTGTCTCCTTCCTTCCCAGGCTTGTAGAGAGTAGGTGAAACAGCAATAAAGCCACATTTTGTATTAAGTTCCCAACAGAACTTCTAGTAATAACACAGAGTTAATAAGCCAGGTGAAACCAATTGAAGTTCAAGTGTCCCCATTCTATGTACACTGTACATCCTATGTACAGTGTCCCCATTCTATGTACACAAGACCAGGAGTTTTCTATTCTGGGACAAACACAGGCACAACTTGAGCCAGGTGAAAACAGGCACAACTTGAGCCAGGTGAAACCAATTGAACCAATTGAAGTTCAAGTGTCCCCATTCTATGTACACTGTACATCCTATGTACAGTGTCCCCATTCTATGTACACAAGACCAGGAGTTTTCTATTCTGGGACAAACACAGGCACAACTTGTCCCAGGACAAAGGCAACATCTGTTCCTAGCTTCTGTCACTCTGAAATAAGCACTGAAGAGCAAACTGAGAGCTGCCTTATACAGCTACCACCACTACTACAAAGCAGTATTTCATAAAGTAATTAGTAAACAATACCCTAACTTGCTGTAATTTTAGGAGATGAGAAAATACAATGCATTATTTAAATACATGCATAAACTCCTTTAAAATGTGCAGAAGAGAGACAGTAGAAAAGCATATGGTATTTGAAGGAGATGAGTAAAAACACAATACAGTGATGAAAAGAAGGTACATGAAACAAAGAATAGTTTCATGGCTGTAGAGAATTGCCTTAAATAAAGGATTTAAGTGAAGTGAGAAAATGTAGACCTAGCTTCTCTTGTCCTGAAATGGCATATTAAATTGCATGCATGATATATTTAAAGAGTGCCAATGCCAATAGGATGAGAGGGGAAATTATTATAATCAGATTTTTGGTAGGTTCAATATAATTACCCACTCATGGCATCACTAGGGAACCTTTCCCTTTGCCCTTTCTCTCTGATTATTGAAGGCTAGTACAAAAATTATGTATTCCTACTTTTTCTATGTGAAAAATAGAGATACCTTCTTTTTCTCATGGATTATGGCAAAGTAGAGATATTCTGTGAGCATATTAGGCCCCCTCTGCACATTACAGGTATCACACAATTACCTGTTTAATTGCACAGTTACCTTGAGAACAACTATATGTGCAAATTACTTACCATGCATAAAAAGCTCCTACCAGCTATAAAGTTAGAAATAAAAATTGTGTATTAACTTTATAGCTGGCTGCTATCGAGCTTTAATTTGCATGTGTAGCAGGGGTTTGCTTCTGGAGAGCCCGTGCTACATCCCAGTTGTAGGGGTGCACCATGCCCAGCCAGGGCTGGTAGTCCCACAACTGAGCCTGCAGCTGCAGCCACTGGGTCATGGCAGCACACCTCCTGGTGCTGGAAGTGAGCTGGGTCCAGGAAGCCATGGGGTGCAGCTGTAATCTCCCAGTCTTGGGGCTGCTTGAAATCACCAGCGTTGGGATATCTCAGCAGCTGTGATCTTCCAGTCTCAGGGAAGTGTGGAAACTTCAAAATCATGGCAGCTGTCTCTCTTAGCCACTGTTGGTACTGGATTTATACTTCGTTCCGGGCAGACCCAAACTCTCAGACCAACCACAGCCTCTCCATTCAATAATAGGCACATTTTATTGATACACAGTGATAGCAGATAAGAATAATGCAAACAATTCTATATCGACCAGTCATGGGGTTCACAGGGTACATCTGTCAAATACATGAACTTCACTCTGAGGTTCTCTTGAATGTCAGATGTCAGCAGCCTGGAGGTCAGAGGCTGAGATTGACCACCCCACCCAGCCTCCCAGTGGAGTGGGTGAGACAGGCTGATGATGTGCTTTCTGTCCATGATGGCCTTGGGTTCCCTTCTCAGGGACCCTTTGTTGCTCTGAAATCCCTCCTTTTGTATCTTTTCTTCCTTCTGATGCCTCTTCATCTCTGAGCATCACTGATTGGTCTTCCTGTGGTCATCATACTGTCCATGTTCTGTCTTGTCAGTATATTCCTTTGTTTCACAAACCCATCACATGCACACATCCAAATTGGGCTTTACCAGTTTCTCCTAATTTGGTCCATTACCAAAACTGGAAATCTTAAGGGCCCTGAAGTTTGGCACTATGACCTGGCCAACATGACAGAGTCCCTTATCTCATGTTATGGAAAAGTGCTTGCTGCTTGTCTGTGTCAGGCACAGTGGACCTCAAAGAAACTTGTCACAAACAGGGTTTTAGAAATCAATTAACCCTTGCTGTTGCCCTGAACCATCGTTCTCATGCATATCTACTTTACCTACAAACCAATTCCCAAAAGCAAACCTTTAAATACCATTTTCTAGCCATCAGCCATGGGGGGTGTGGAGGAGTGCTTCTGTGGTTGGGAGCCCCTCACAGCTGAGGGGGACTCCTAGCCTCCTGAGCTTGCTTCCTGCCAGTTCAGGGGGAGCTCCAGATTGGACTCCCCCCACACCAGCAATAAGGTACGCATAGCATGGCAGGAGGCACAATTATGTGGATCACACACTAGATTCCATTGTGCCATCCACACATATAGAGGTGGCCTTACATCATTATTATAGGGCTGCTGGCATTTTTCACATTCACTTGTTTTCCATGGTGGTTTCCAGAGCACATCAAGAGTGTTACTGCTTGCCTGGAAAGGCACTGAATCCCACATTCATTTACAGTATTCATTCATTTACATCAAATATAATACTAGTTTCACATGTATCTAAATGAATTCTATTGAAAGTAAAGGTAGTGTGCAGCATTATGCATCTGTGAGATTTCTATTGAAAGGGCATTCCCACCTTTCCAAAAAAATCGTCCAATGAATTTTATATCTTTAAACTTTCTTATAGTGTGGACCTCTTTCTCTGCTGTTCATTTTCTTCTGGTCTACTTTCCTTCCCATTCATGCCATTCATGATAATGTCTGGATAGCAGACATGTTATTTGCTCACATTATGAAAATAATTGTGAAAATTTGATGTAGTCATTTTTCTTTTTTAGAAGTGGAGGAATACAGACACTGTCTAATTTTGTTCATTCTGTTTGTTTCCTCCTTCGTGGTATTGGCTAGATCTGTTCTTCATTGCATTAACTTATTAAATGATTACACACTTTTAATTGGAGAGAGTTAGGTAGCCATAGCAGTGTGAAGTCATCCAGAAAATAGAGTAAAATTGCACCTAATTACAAATATATAGTAATTATAGGGACATAATGGTCATAAAAACTAGGCACATGAGAAGTGGCTAGTATTCGCTTCAGATTCGGCCAAATCAGGGGACAGTGATTGGATTTGGTAATTCGAATCACTGTTCCGAATCTTTTCATCTGAATCTGATTTGGAGATTCGGCTACTGCCGAATCAGCTGAATCTCTGAATCACACAGGCCCCATTCCCCGCCCACTCTCAATGGCTGCCCCGCTCACCTCAGCTCTTTGGGGAAAAAAAAAGCCTGTACTCACTGGCTGCTGTCAGGTGAGGGGGGCAATCCCCACTGCCCCCCATTGCCCCATGCCATGTGGGGGACTCTTGTCACAAGCCCCCTGATCCCCACCCGCTCTCCTAGCTCCCCATGGCTGCCCACCTGCCCCAGCTCCCGGCCCTTTAAAATTTTTTTTTAAAAAGCCTGGGTCTCACCGACTCCTGTCTGGCAGGGGGCATTCTTCATTGTCCCTCACTGCCCCATGCTACATGGGGAGCTCTTCCATGAGCCCTCAGAAGCCCCGAGGCTGCTGCAGCAGCCGGTTAGTGCAGGGGTTTTTTTGTTGGGCAGGGCAGGCATGGTGGGGCTGGGAGAATGGGTGGGGGTCAGGGGGCTCATGGCAGAGCCCACCATGTGGCATGGGGCAGTGGGGATCACCCTCCCATCTGGTAGCAGCTGGTGAGTAGGGGCTTTTCTTTTAAACAACTGGGACGACCTGGGACCGGGGGGCGCAGTCATGGTGGGGCCTGGGACAGCAGGCAGGGGTCAGGGGGTGCTCAGAGGGACTGGGGGAGCAGGCAGGGGATGGGGCCTGGCAGAGGTCCCCCCATGGTCCTGCCCCCTCCTCCAGTCCCCCCTCCCCTGCCTCCTACTTACCAGCATGGAGTCCAGGTCCAGCTCCCCGCTGCAGCCAGCGGGGGCTGCCCAAATCACCGAAGCTCTCCAAATCTTTTCTGAATCAATTCGGAGAGCTTCAAATCAATTCAGACCTTTTAATTGGTCTCCTGATTCGATTCGGATTCAGAGATTCAGCTACTGAATCAGGCTGAATCTCCTCCGAATCAAATCAGCATTCAAAGCTTTGCACAGCCCTAATAAAAACTAATTCAGGTAATGCGATTAGCTTCAATAGTCCCTGTTCATACCAGATCTAACACAATCCAGCCTGTGGATGATTTCTTAGTCTGCAGTTTTATGTTCAAGATGGTTTTTAAAATGTTATTGTTTGAGAACAGCTACTCTGAGGTCAGTGGTAGCATGTCCATGGAGGCCAAAATATTTTGCCACAAGCTTTTATGGATTTCTGGGCTTGATGTCAGATCAATTTCCATTCATGCTTTCACATAGAAATAGCCCCATCTGTCCAATATAGACAACAGAGGGGCAACGTAAGCAGGTGTTAGCACACATGACCTTGCTAGAGGGGCACGTGAATGAACCTTGGATGTTATAATCTATGTTTTCAGTCCAGTGATGAGGCAGTCTGTATTGATGAGGGGGCACAGCTGACATCTGGGTCTGTTGCAAGGCATGGTACCGTGGTAAGAAAAGGAGTTAGGTAATCCATTGTTGGAAAGACTGCATAAGCTCGGTTTCAGTGGCTCTAGTCAGTAAGATGATAGTTAAAATGTTGGCAGAAAAGACTCTTGTAGCCTGTTTATTTTTTACAGGGCATTCTGGCATAGAAAATGCCTTTAAATTAGGTGCCAACATGTAGAATCATTTGGGCAACAGAGGGTTTAAGGGCCAGATTCTACTCCATCTAGTAGGCACATAAGTGGACTTAGATGCCCAAGTACAGTTCTATTCCACATGGTCGAATCTCTGAAAAACAAAGTGGTTGGATCCTCTATCTCCTCGTTGCTCTTTTTTGTCTCATTTTGAAGGTGCATTAAAAAGTAGGTGTAATGTGGATTTTCAGGGACTTGAACTAGGGGGAATAGATTTGCAGACAGGTGCTGGAGTCCACTTAGGTGCCCAATAAGTGGAATAAGATCTGACCCTATTTCTGCCACTAAAGAAAGATCCTTTAGTCAGAGAGAGTCAGTTCACCATCTGTTAGAAAACAAGTCAAGTTGACTGAGATAGTAAAGTTAATGAGCAGAGCTGAGGCCTCATACTGATGATTAGAACTTAGAGGAATATCTGGTCTAGACATTGCTTTCAGTCCGCTAGCTGAACGGCATGGATGTTTGTTCAGGATGTATTTTTACTCGTAAGATGCACACCTACGACTACTGTTTCTGGAAAGTTTTAAATCCCTAGTTCTTTTTCTTAGTCTAAATACATCCATGTTGAACCTTATCTCCTATCCTTACCTTGCAGAAATTTTAAACCCATGTGTGTGTATTTATATATATGTTTGCATATACTGGATCAACAGCAGGAGGAAGATATTTTGGTTTCTCCTGTGTTTGCTAAAATTAAGAAGATAATGAGATGCTATTGCTTAGATTATATAATTAACAAGAGTACTATTAGCATTTCATATGTAACTGGTGATGGAAAATGTCTCCTTGGGAGATGCATCTACCGCAAGAGCAAAGTTTTCCATTCAGGCTTTTAAATAACATCATTTCACCTTGCTGAGAAATAATCATGGAACAAAACAATTATATAACATTGCTTTATCAGAAAGTAAATTTAACTTAAATATACATAGAAGATCATGAGTGAAGTTAATTGAATGAAGCTGGCTATTCACTGGGATTCCCCCCTCCCCCAGAAATGTTTACAAATATTATATAGTATTAGAGGCAAATGTAGCCTGGGTAAAACAAGACCCTGCCCAATTTAAAATAAAGTCTTTGAACAAGCTTCTTATTAACACCTCTCATCTACCTCTCATCACTGAAGTGTCAAGAATCCTACTGACATTACTGGAAATATTTTAGCTTAGTTTTATTTAATTAATTTCAATACATAGGAAATATAGAAATGAAGCGCACACTACACAGGTGAATATTAATCTGGATTTTGTTAAACCTTTCACTGTTTGTCTGTATGCCTTGAATGGTGTCTAAATATCAGCTTATGATTATTTTCATGACAGTATGTATAGTGACACCAGAGAGTGCTTTTTGCCTACCAAGAGGTTTCCCAGTGGCAATAGTAATGGTAATCTAATGCTCATAATGGATTTTCAGTTGTCTATTGATATACAATACACCTGTCTTCCAGGGGTCTCTTTGACAGATTAATCATTAAACTAATATTTATAAGTTATTCAAATCCAACACTATAGAGAGAACTGTTTGACAATGTTGATTACATGTCTGCAGTATCATCATTTGTTTTAAATATCCACATTTTGCATAATAAGGTTTAAATTTTCACCTAATATAAATTTCCATATTTTACTATTGTTGCAGTAAATCAGTAGATGTGATTTTAGATGCACAGTAACAATTTAGGATGTTGACCTGCTAACCAATTCCCTAGTTATCATCTTTCAATAACAAACTTGGCTGGAGAAGCTTGTATCTGGGGCAACATAGTCCTACTTATAATTAAACATTATTATTTCTTTGAAAATGTAATGAAATCTCTTAGTGAAAGCAGTAACTTTGTGAGCTTTGTGAAATACCTGCAATAAAACTGGATCCCTTAGAATTCTAAGGGTTCTCTATGGACAGCCATTACGTTTGTAGAACTACAAAATATGTAGCCTCTCTGTAGTGCTATAAAGTTTGTGTCAGCATTATAGAAAAGCACCAATTTGAAACAGGATCTTGTCTGTAACATGGTATTTTGTAGTGCCATGTGTTATGGCTGTTTAGTTGCTTGTAGCATTACAGTGGTGTCCAGGACCCCCAGCATCTCACAGCCCTCTCCTGCCCATCTTTGAGTAGAAGGGAGAGAGGCAGGGAGACTGGCTTGTCCCGTGATGGCCTACCCAACCAGTGAGCTGGCAGAGAGGCCTGCTGAGACCCTGCTATCACAGCCACAGTTGCCAGAGCACTGTCAGCACTGCCAGAGCCTGATTTCCTGCTACTGCTGCCAAAGTCCTGGCAAGAGCTGGAGCCCTGGCAGCTCGCCTTGTCCCTGCTCCAAAGGGATGGGAGGGAGGGAGGGATGGGAGTGTGGCTTGTCTAGCTGGCAGGCTGGCAGGGAGTGTTGTTTGTGCCTTGCAAGGGTTCTGGCAGCAGCAGCACTACAGGAGTTCACTGCAGAGCTGCTATAGCCCTAGCAAGACCTGGTGCTCTTGTAGCCATAGCACTGTGGGAACAACTGCCAGAGCAGTAGCAAGAACCAGTGCTCCCTCAGCACAGTGGCACTAATGGGCATGGCAGAGCCAAGGAGCACAGTTCTTCTCACTCCTATCACCACACAGGGGGTAGAGGCCTGTCTTTGACAGCTCCTGCTTTTCAACACTTGCCAGCTGGTCACTGACGGTCTGGCAGTGGTGAGGACAGGCTGTCAGCAATGATGAGGCTCCCCTGGGGGTGGGCAGATCTAAAGAGTCCCCTGGCTGGAACTGTCTAGCTGGAGAGCTTGCCTTGGACGCAATTCTATAGCTCCCCAACTAGAAAAGTCATGCTACTTTGTAATGCTACAAGTGACTAGCTACCCATAACCTAACACAGTCCAGCTTCACTCAAAAGATTTTAGAATGTTCACAGGTATTCAGTTTAGCTTCTCAATCCGATCCTAATCTATTGTTCAGATCAATACAGGTGGACCCTTTAAGTCACTTGGAATCTTATTAATCTAAATATGAATCTGGATCTAAAATTAATTTGAATTTAAGATGACCCACCAACAATTAATTAATTTTCCATGTATAGAACCTAATTATTGGGGGTCATCTTAAATTCATCCGCCCTCCCCCACCTCTGTGGCAGGGGGCCAGCCAGGGGGGAAGTAATAGCAGGGGGTCGGTAAGTAGCCCGCCTCTTGCCCTGGTACCTGTTCCATGGCCACTTGCTCCTCTGGTGTGGGCCCCCTGTTCCCTGCCAGTTACCCTATTCAGCACCTCTGAGTGGTTCTGGCCCAGGGCACAGAGCGCACATGGCTCCATCCCCAGCCAGGTTGCAGTAGCTCCAGCGTTGGCTCCAGCCCTGGGTTTGGGTTGGAGCTGGAGCTACAGCAGCTCCCTGGTACTGCATGGTCTCCCCTGTATTCCTCCCCTCCTCTCCCCACCTCCCACACATACCATGCAGTCTCCCCTGGGTCAGGGCAAGAGTTGGAGCTGGAGCCACAGCAACTGCCTGCCCTGGACCATACTCAAATCCAAGATGAGATTAATTTCCCCCCATGTTAAATGAGGAAAAAAAACCCTCATCTTGGATTTGAGTAAATATGATATTCTACATGGGCCCAATGATCTGTCCTCCCATATCCAGTTTGAGAGATGGGTGTATGCTCAGGATCAGACTGATTGCCATATTTGGGGTCAGGAAGAAATTTTACCCAATGGTCAGATTGGTATGGACAGTGGGGATTTTTGCCTTCCTCTGTAGCGGGGGTTATGTAGTTTCATGTAGAGCTTAGATTATGGTTTGTATGGGATGCTTTGGATAGGGATCATCCTGCATTAGGCAGGGGGTTGGACTCAATGACCCTTCCAGCCCTACTTCTTTATGATCTCTATGATCTATGATTTAAACAAAACTACCTGTGAGTCTTTCTGAAGATTCTGTGAACTGATACCTTTGCTGTAAACATAGACATTAAATGCTTCAGATACAAAATATTTTATGAATGATAGCAGATGTACTGCAATTTATACATGACCATTTATATCTTGACAACTAGAAGACAGTTTTCCAAGAGCTGATATACTGACTCTTTCTCAATAGATTCATAATGTGATGAGAGTTATAAGTGAATCAAGTAAGTTTGTGATTGGTAGTAGTAGAACTTTGATGTCTCTGTGCAGTTCCTTGCCTACCACTTGTCAGGTGAATTACAGCAAAGCAAGTTTGCAACTCATTTTTAATTGCTTTGATAACATTGGGTCAAACTCTGCCTTCAGTGTAAAGCTGGAGCAACCCTTGTGACTAGGGCCTGGTCTAAATCACAATTTTTTGTATATTTTTTGTGTGAAAACTGTGAAATTAAGTGATTTTCATGAAAAATGCAATTTACAATGAAATACCATGATATGGCTGCTTGCTGGGGAATTTCCCATGGCATTTAGTTGCAACATCATCATCATCAGTGGTGTATCACCAGGCAGGGCCAGGCGGGCAGTGGGAGGGAAATGCTCAGTGCTGCCCTAGCTGGGCTTCTGCATGCAGAACAGAACCAGGGCCAGGGGCAGCAGCAAGCAAAGCTGAGGGGCAGCAGACCCCTGGCATGTGAGCAGAGCCTGGGGCAGGCACAGAGGTGGGCATTGGAAAAGGCTGGGGGGCAGTGGCCCCCCACGTGCAAGCAATGCCACCCATGCTCCTTTCCCCCTGCCCACCTTGCAACCTTTTATCCTGCCTCTCCCCCCCACCCCTCCCCCATTGCTTCCTGCTTGGACACTCCTGATCCCTGCCCCAAGTCTGGCAATGGGGGCCAGGCTCAGCCAGTCCCCTCAGCCAATTGGGGGCATTGGGAGGCCAAGATATTCATGAGCTGGGTCCACAGTTTCAGCCAGGCCCTTCTCATGACTAGCTCTTTGCTTTCCTACTAATGTTACTGAGAGCCGAGTTTGCCACACTGTCAAAAACAACCTGTACCTCCAGTAAACTAATTTCCCACCCCAGGGATCATGTTGAAATTCCACACTTTAGAAGAGTGTGCAATTTCTAGGAATTAGTACTCATTTCTGATTAGGGGCTGGAATGACACTTAAAATAAAGCTGTTTATGATGTCTTTCAAGTTACTCATAGCTTTTGTTTATAAGCAGGAGCTCTTTCATAATCTGAGAAGTATCATTCTTCTCATTCTTACAATGCTCATTTTATCTGTGCAATATAAAGTAAAAAATACTTAAAAGCAATGACCAATAAATATATTATTTACAGGAATTTTCCTCAGAATTCATTGCTGTTTTAACTCAGCAATGAATACATCCGAACTGAGAATTTTTTTTCTTTCATTGTTTGACAGAGATTGTATAACAAGCTTTTTAACCTTGTCTCTCTCACTTAAATAAAATCAGTGGTTGATTGTATATAAGATATTCTTTTGTTGCAAGTTAATTTTGCATCTTTTATTTCTGGGTTTTCTGGTGGAGATCTTTAGTTTATCTTGTATATATTAGGGTTTATGATCTTCACAATAATTCACATCTGCAGAGATACTGTACAATAGAATTAAATGGCAATCTTCAGAAGAATAGGAAGGTTTAGGTCAAAAGTAAAATTTAGGAAGAACCTTTCTCTAAATACTTAGGAATTACTAAACATGGAAGAATCTTTTCTGATATAGAATGTGCAATTAGAGATCAATCCCAATAGCAGTTTATGGGCTTTAACAAATTCTCATCTATATTTTTAAAAAAGGACTAGAAATACCCAGTTAAAGTGACTCATACTCTGGCACGAAGCCTGGAAATCATTTACTGGATTTGTTTAAGTCCAATGAAAGGAGAAAGAACATAAGCAAGTTGGGAATGTGTAATACAGTATAAAGCAGAGATATCAAAGATGCAGGCTGGATATGGCCTTTGGAGCCACATCATCTGGCCTCCAGTGCTGGCCCCACACAGGACCAGCCCAGGACCCCGTCTCCCCCACACCAGATCCAGTGCCTGCATCATCCACTGTGGCTGGTCCAGGACTGCACTGCACACAGCACCCACTCCAGCTCGTCCCAGGTGAGCGTCCCATGCAGCGCAGGTCCCAGACTGTCCAGAGCAAATACTGGATCTGGCATGTGTGGGTAGAGGCTTTGTGAGTCCTCTGCTGGTTCCAGTGCCCACTTCGGCTGGTCTGAGATTGCTCTGTTCCAGCTGGTCCAGGCCCCCTGCTGAATGCAGTATCTACCCCAGACCAGCTGGAGTCCCAGACAAACTGGTATGAGTGCCATGGACACTAGATCCAGCATGCCAGGGGAGGTGAAGAAGTGTCCGTGGGTCCAGTCCACCCTACAAGGCCAGCCCTGAGCCATCTGGTGTGTAGACCAGTCCTGGGTTGCTCATCTGGCCTATGCTAAAAAAAAGGTGGGTAACAGAATTCCAAGTAATGTTAATTGAGGTAATGATGTTCCCCTTCTACTCACCAGAGTCTGTTGGCAAGTCTAATTAGAACTGAGCTTCTTTCACTGAAGTTTGTTTACGTGATAGTGTAGTATTGAGTAAAGTTCCCCAAACTGGCTGTAAATGACATTGTTTAGGTGCTGGAATCAGCATAGCTGCCTTAGTGTGGCACTCCTCCGAGACAAACATGCCTTGCTGAGAATTTAGCCTCACATATCTGTATTTCAGTTAATCAATATACTCTTAATTATATCTTGAACTACCTTGGGTTTGCCTGCATTCAGTATGGTTTAAGCCAACTAGCCCTTTTTAACTTTCCATTCTGGCTATTTTTTTCTACTGCTGTGGTATGTTTGGCTTCCCTCTCCATGCTTTGACCAGTAAAACAGCCTGTCACCTCAGGTACAACAAGTGGACTACTCTGAACATAGACAAGCGCTGAGTAGGAGTGGTTTCAAAGGGGAGGGGAAGACGCTACTTGGAGGCACACAGCAGCCTATAGCAATGCAAATGAGCTAAATCATGATAATTTCAACCCAGGTGAAGCAGGGCTAAATTTTTTCCTACACTTGTATCACGGCAGGTTCTTGTGTGTATAAATGTTACAACATAACACTTGCAGCAACTCTCCACGCCCTTTAAAACTGCTCCATGAAATTTTGTCTGTGCTCTTTTCCTATAGTAGCCTACTTAAAATAGGCTGGTGTGCCTGCTGTGTAGATAGTTATTCCAATATAATATATATGGTGTACCAGGATCACACTTGCAGCTAGCTTCTGATAGGTGGGGAGGTGAAAACTGTTCTTTTAAATATGGCACCATTTTTGCCTTCTGCTGCTGATTGCCTGAGGGGCCCCAGTGGCCCTGAAGTTTGTTGCTGACTGGCGGGGAGGCAGAAACCATGCCATGTTTAAAACCAGGGGTCACTGTACTGCCTGAGGCATGCAGGCAGTGGATTGCAGCTCTGCCCCAGCTCTGGACCACCCTGTCACCATGGCAAGATCCCAGCCCTGGAGCAGCTTCCCACCCAGCTGCACTTCCTGCCAGCACTGCTGGGGCTGGTCTCCATGGAAACCATGGCCTCATGCTGTCATGGTGCTGGGGTCTCCATGGCAACTGGCTGCAGTCCGCCCCTGGGCTAAAGGATCTTGTCACTCTGCTCAGGATCAGGCTGACTGCCACATTTGGGGTCAGGAGGGAATTTTATCCCATGGTCAGATTGGCAAAAACTGTGAAAGTTTTGCCTTCTTTGGGAGGGACTTGGCCCTCTTCCTTGGATCTCTCAAGTATGTTTTAATAACCCTTGCAGTAGCAGGATGTTAGCCACAGTGTCCCCCTGATTTACCTGTGGCAGGTTAGGTTTTGTGACAGGGTTGATCTGTGTAGGTTTAGTAATAGGTCACACAAGAATTTGTATGGAATGGTTTGGAAAGGGATAATCCTGCTTCAGGCAGGGGGTTGGACTAAATGTCCTCCAAGGTCCCTCCAGCCCTACTTTTCTGTGATTCTAGTGTTCTATGTACCTGTCTGGCTGAGCAGCATGCATACCAAGTCTCTGGTTGCCTAATGTAATGCTTCACTGAGAATCACAACTGGAATGTTTAAAAATGAATGCCCATTTGATAGTGCACATATACTGCCCCCCAAAATCTGCTTAGGAACTTGGACCATGACTACTGTGGCCAGCTGGAATATGTCAATTTATGATTAATTTTGGAATCTACTGTCAAGGCTGCTGAAGTCTTACAAACCATTTTCTTTAAGCTTTATCTAAGCTTTAAGCTTAAAGTTCTGAGGCATAGCAGAAAATTTTTGTTAGACTGATAATACCTTGAACAAATACCTCACAAAATAACTTCCAAGCTCCAAACTACCTGAGAAACAGTGGTGTGCCTTGAACCATTTTAGAACATTGCATACAAATATGATAATCTCTTATACTTCTAGAAAATGATAGACAATGAGCATTGTGACTGTGGATAGCTGTCCCAAACTGGACCATCTTTTAAAAAATCTGTGCCCACTCCGATCTTTTACAAGTAGCATCTCAAGCCTACATCAAGCCACTTTTGAAATGGACTAATCTGGACTTGGTTATTTGTTCTCTGCTAATTACCTCTATTGCCCTGCAAAGGAAGAAGCCCTTAGTGTCCCTCCAGCTCTGGACTGGGAAACTCAGTAAGAAAATCTCTTCTGCTGTCCCCCTTTTGGCCTTCTCCAGACTTCTGGCTCTTGATTGCCAGCTCACAAAAGGTTTCCACCCTCTTCCGACTTCCTGAATCTCAGCCTTCTCCAGCCCTTCAGTTCTGGCTCTTACTATGGAACTCCATGCCAGATCCCATGTGGCTGCCTTTTCCCTCTTCTGTCTTTATTTATTAGCCCTGAATGCCACACCAGTTTCTTAATTAGATCCAAGATCTACTTATTGTGTTACAGCGGAGCTGATACCTACTTGACAGTTTCCATTTCTTATTGAACTAATTGTCACAACCCAAAGGGTGTGATTTTTGTTTTTGTGTGCTTCGGCACTGCTAAATTGTTCCCGCTAAATTATAGCTTCTTTGCACGGTGGAGTTCTCTGCTGCAAAAGAGAACCCCGGTGCAAGGGAGAATTTCCTGCCAATTTGAAGCTTTCTTTGCAGGGTGCATTTCTTTGTTGCAGCACAGAAATGCTCGTTGCAAAGAGTTCCCGCCATCTGTATGCTAATTCGAGTCCCATTATTGGCCAGTTCTAAATTATTCACACGTAGCGGCTAGTGATTGGCTTGCTAGCCGTATAAAAGGCTTGAGTGGTTTC
>NW_005843080.1:259462-265498 GCF_000455745.1 Alligator sinensis
GGACCCACGGAGCCTAGCAAACTTCGTGTGAGTTTATGCAGAGCTCTTCCAGACGAGTACTTTCTTCGGCTGACACGACGGGCTCGCGTGTTCAGAGCCTTCAGCTGGATTGGGCTAGAGTTCACGAGTCTAGAACTCTTGTCCGCCTCTCTTCTTTCCTGTCTGTAACCGCAACTTAAGCAAGTTTTCCAGCCTGCACCACTGCCATCTCGGTGTAAGTAAACAATCTTTAAAACTACCGCTACGCATTTGTGCCTAATTCCAGCTCGACGGCCTTCCCTCTCCAACCCGGCGTGCCCGGGCTGCTGGCCACAGCCCGCGTGCAGCGTGGAAAAGGGCTCGGGTCGCTCCTGGCCTGCACACTAATATATAGAACACTTTGCAGTCATACCTTCTTGGAGTCTGATTTCATCATGCAGGATAAGCTATATAGCCCTAGATGTGAGGGCTCCAAAAAAACTCAAGGTACCTGTTAAAAGTAAACTACTGGTTTAAGAGCAATTGTTCTTCTCGCTAGAGATTTGATTGCTCATCCAACATAACTGGATTCTATTTCATTGCTGAGTCACTTCTGAATTCCTGCAGATATTATTTTCAGGGGCCTACCTAAGTCACAGCAGAAGTGGGGTGCACTGTGGGTCCTTTAATCTTGCAGGTTCCCCCACGCAACCCTCCACCACTGATTGATGAAGGGACCTCACTTGCAGCTCACTTCTAATTGGCAGGGAGGTGAAAAATGGTGTTTTAAATATGGCCCCATTTTTGCCCCCTGCCACTGATTGACTGAGGGGCCTGTGACCCCAATGCTTTTTGCTGACTGGCAGTGAGGCAAAAACCATGCCATGTTTAAAACCATGGTTTTCCTTTCCAATCAATGGCAGGGGGCGGGAAGAAGCAGGCAAAAGAACATGAATGTGTGCCCCACTGCTTCCTCCTGATCAGCAGGGAAGCAAAAACCCTGGTTTTAAACATGGCATGGTTTCTGCCTCCCCGCCAGTCAGCAACAAACTTCAGGGCCACTGGGGCCCCTCAGGCAATCAGCAGCAGAAGGCAAAAATGGTGCCATATTTAAAAGAACAGTTTTCACCTCCCCACCTATCAGAAGCTAGCTGCAAGTGTGATCCCTTCACCAATCAGTGGTGGAGAGGTGCACAGGGGAACCTGCATGATTAAAGGAGCTGCAGCACATCCCACTTTTGCTGTGAATGTGGTAGGTCCTTACTAATTGTCCCTGAATGGAATATTTTTGTCTCTCAAAACGACATATAGAAGGTCCATCAGACCAGACTGGGATATCTACTTAGCAGGAATCCAACTCTCTCTTTTCTGAATGGAAACCAGTAAAAATCATCCTAAAATATTTGGAGGGTACATTCAGTCCCATTTGCTTTGGTTTTAGTAACAATATCTTTCCCCATCTTAGTTCATAGTGTTCTCATTTAAAAAATCAGCCTTTCCAAGCAGTTTCATCAGCTGGCTTTTGTCAGGAATCAGAGCTGCTGGCAGGGTCAATTGCTCCTAGGCAGCTCTGGTGACTTTGTTGGTTTCCTGCTGGTTCCTAAATTTTGATTCCTAGTTTGCCAGTTTCTGGTTCCTACCTGTTTGTTTCTAGTGTCCTGGATCATCCTTGTTACACCTAGTTTCCTGTTCCTACATCCTGCTTTTTGGTTTCCTGGCTTCATCTTTGTTCCTAGTTCCTGACCTGCCAGTTCCTTGACTCCTGGAGCTCCAGACTCCAGTCCAGACCCCTGTCCTCTGACAGCTGGCTTGTGGCTTAGTTTGGTGAATGCCTATGTGCCGGTCCCCTACAGCTGTAGCTACCTGTGAGACTCCCTGGTTAGTGACTGTATTCTGAGTCCCTGCTTCCTGTTCCTGATTTCCATCAGCTTATAGTTCTACCCAGGGTAACTGTTTACAACTTAGCCCCCTACAGACCTTGGCTTCCTAACCCACCTGCTTGCTCCTGATTCCGTGACTCTACTTGAGGCCCTTACTTCCTTGACCTTGTCTGTTTCTGATCCCCTGGGTTGTGACTGCATAGGTTTCAGCTCTGACTATCTACATCCTGATCATACCCCAACAGCTGTACAGCTCTTAAAATTTTAGTGAGGCTTTTTTCTGAACAATATTCCAAACTGTAAAGCAAAAAGTTATGTTAATTAGACATTTAGTCTTTGGGACATGATTTGAACATCAGTTATAATGACACATAGCATTAGAGTATCTCAGAATTCACCTAGTAAAGAGTTAGTCATTAAGCTGCAAACTAGTTATTGGTTAACAATAGCTGGTATAGAAAATTTAACTGTTTCATTTTATTTCAGTAGAAACAGAAAAGTCATTGCATAGGTAATATGCATATTGCCATATACAGAGAGGTAGTTAACTAAGTCAGAAATCAGGCATAAAACAAGGCAGAGTTGCACTTTATAGACTAACTAATTCAAAGATGCATAAGTTTTCATAAGCAACTTAATCAGATGCTATGAAGGGACTTGCAGAGAGCAAGCTGCCAAGCAGAAAAAGAGATTCAAATACAAAAGACAGGGAAAGTGGGGGAGGAAGGAGCGAGGGCAGTACTGAGAGAAGCAAAGGGGCTTGAAGAGGAAAACAAACCAATCAACCCATAGGGACATAGGCATCATAAAAGCTAATCCAGGTAATGCAATAAGAATCCATAGTGCCTCTTAGGCTCTACTCAATGCAGTCCAATCTGGGGATGATTCTTATTCCACAGTTTCATGTTCAAGGTGTTTTTTAAAATTTTGATGGTTGAGAACAGCTACTCTGAGGTCAGTGATGGAACGTCCAGAGAGGTTAAAGTGGTCTGCCACAAGCTTTTATGGATTTCTGGACTTGATTTCAGTTCAGTGTCAGATCTTTCACATAGGGATTGCCCTGACTGTCCATTATAGACAGCAGAGGAGCAGTGTAAGCAGGTGATGGTGTATATGATGTTGGTGGAGGAGCAGGTGAATGAACCTTGGATGTTATAATCCATTTTATTCAGTGCAGTGATGATGTGCTCTATGTTTATGAGGGGGCACCACTGACATTTGGGTTTTTTACTAGACCTGGTGCCTCCATGAGAATAGAAGTTAGCCTGTTGTTGGAGAGTGGAGTAATCTAAAACTTACAGTGCCTGTAGCTGTTGCATCCTGGAATTGTAATTCCAGATTTGGAAATCAAGGCATCTGTTTGTTCCCTATACTGGTCTTAGGGAATTCAGACTGGCATGTGCTCCAGTGGGGCTCTTTGTGGACATGAGAGACTGTAACAGAGCACAGCGTGTGTTCTGTCACTCCTAGCGGCATGGGCAGTAGCAAAGCAGCTTGCAGCTGACTATTCTCCCAATCAGGCCTAATTACCTAATTGGGAAAAGGGTCTCGCTGTGCACTACAAGAGCAGGGCCCTGAGCAGCAAAGCCAGCAGTCTGCACCTAGCAGCTTGGAAAACACCACCCAGTTGGAGGTGCTGCTCATGAATCTTGGAAGTAAGGGCAGGAGCTATGGGAATGGCTGGAGGCTCCTGGTCCTGGGGCATGACATAAAACTACACCCTGCTGGGGTTGGATGGTGTAGTGGGACTTCTGGTGGCAGGGCAGTCTCCAGGAAATGCCACACCTGGGGCCTTCCCAGTGGAGGGCGAGTATGGGGCACCAGAAAGCCTTACCCCCTGCTGCCTTGCAGGAAACCCTCTGGAGGGGAAAGGCTAGGGGAGCACACCCTGAAGAACAAAGCAAGGGGCCAGACTCAGTGTGAGATCTAAGGCAGGGTCCTGGCTCAGTGAAGGGGCTAGAGACAGTGCCCAGACTCACTGTGATCTCTGAGGCTGCATTAAGGAGCCTAGTGTGTGGCTCCAGAGGGGTGGGCCCTGAGCCTACAGGGAGCTATGCAAGAAGCTCCTGGGGCGAAGGGATAAGGGGTTGTAGCCCAGTGTAGGGCAGGGGATAAGGCCCAGTGTAAGGAAGGGGATGGGGTTTGGAGCCCTGAGTAGGAGTGAAGCTTGGAGCCCTGAGTGGGTAAGGGCTGAGCAATGGACAGAAGGAGATCCCAGTGTTAGGGCACTGGAACTACGAGCTTCAGCAGGGAGTGAGAGTCCCATGTGAGACTCTGGAGCTCGGGTCCCAGTGTGAGGCACTGGAAGAACATGGATGCCATCTGCGAAGCATGGGACACAATACAGGGAAGGTCGGAGCCATGTACATAGGCCCTTGGCATCAGGTCAAGTAAATGTGTAGGCTCGCACCTTGTTACCATTATTCGGTTGTATCATCTAAGGCATGGTGAGAGAAGTAGGTAGGCGGTTTTCCCAGAGAAAAGTGGGCAGGCCAACAATCTGACCGGCCCCGGGATGCCCACTTGCTACAGAGACACAAGGGGCACCTATACACGTGCCGAATGTCTGCTCCGATGGATGCTAATTAGTATGGCTCTCAGATCCGCTCTAATTAAAGTGCCCTTCCCCTCTTTTCCATTCCAGACAATGTGTAAAGATGCCCAAGAGGCATGCTATTAAAAAGTAGAATAAAAGATCTCAAGTGAACCTTACACCTACAAAGAGAGCTTTGTAGTAATTTTTAAGTAAGTCACATACAAAAATGTAAGACTTCTGTTCTGGGGCCCAGTGCAGCTCTTTTACAACTGAAGAGAAGGAATTTTGTTAGAGTTCCTGCAGAATTTTAATGAAAAAGCTAGATAGGTTTTGCTATATTGAATTTTGAAAGAATCTTTGATATATGGCCAACACAAGTTCCTATCCTATTGTTCACCATAAATCTGTCTTGATCATTAGATGTGTGCTCAGAAAAAATATTTCACCACCTCATATGACATAGTAATTCTGGACTTTAAAATTAATTTTAAATGTGTAGCATTTGATTTGAGAATTGTAATATTGCCAAGGAGCTGAAGGTCTCAAACTTCTTAATGATGCACAGAATTTGGGAATTTTTTTTCAGTGACAATGTTTCTTCTATGTTTCTACACCAGCCTTTTCAGAATTGTGACCCTTGAAAAATTTGTTCCATGTATCACAAAGGAATGCAGGTTCAGACTCTCAGTAGGGAGAGCAAATGGAACCTGTTTAATTGAAGTTTCTACTCCTTTAGACCAATTAACCTCTTTTCTTTACTCATCAGTGACTTGACATGCATGATATCATCCTGACAATAAAAATATGCCCTTTGCTTTAAGGCAAAGATGTTAAATTCACCCTGTGCCTTGTGCTGGATCTGAACCACAGGGCTGCTTCCAAGTTTCCATGTCAGATCTGTGTTGGAAGCAATGGAGACAGTGGGGTCGGTGGCGGTGGCAGTGGTGGGGCAAGAGGTCATGGGACAAGTGGCTGCAGGACATTTGTTAGTAGACTACTGGTACAGCTCTCACTCATCCCCCTGCTGCTAACAACCATATCCAATAAGGTCCTGGATTCTGCAGAAGGCCCCACTCCTACCAGCTTCACACCCACATCCCCAAACCCACCAGGAGCACTGTGGATCATATGTTTGACACCCCTGCTCTAAACAATATGAAACGCTTGAGTTTCAGCAGTTGAAGTTTGTCCCCATCTGGGACAGATGTTCATTTAAACATAGATAGCCTGAGTGCTTTTCCCTCAAGGTTCCCCGTCTCAATGTAACTCAGTTATAGTATCTGGCTTTGTTTTATCCCCAGTTCAGTAACATATCTCTGTGTCCCAGGGGAGCTGGGGTGGCAGGAGGACCCCGGGCCGAAAGAGAGCCCCACTTACCTCTCGCAGAGCCCGAAGAGCCGGAGGAGAGGCACGTGGCGAAACCACCGGTGAAGGTGATTAGCCACGCGTTTATACAGCTGCGGCCTGTGCGGTCCGGCTCCTGGTCCCGTCCTCGCCGGGCGCGAGCCGGGCCCGTCTGTGTGCACACGGGCTGTGGCCGGCAGCCCGGGCACGCGGGGCCGGAGAAAAGTCGCGGGATGGAGTAGTACGCTTAAGCTAGAATCAGTCACGGAGGCGTAATGGTTGATTGAAAAGATTATTTACTTACACCGGAGATGGTCG
>NW_005843080.1:265925-266358 GCF_000455745.1 Alligator sinensis
CTCCTTTGCAGCGTGCATCACTAAATGCAAAAGTCATGCACAATGCAAAGAAGGCTACAGAACGGCAGAAAACACTTTTCTGCACACGGGTTCTCCATAACAACAGAACACTCCGTCGTGCAAAAGAGCTGCAATTCGGCGGGAACATAATTTAGCGGTGCTGAAGCACACACAATTAAAAAATCCACAACTGTGGGTTGTGACACGGCTGAGCAGCGTGGGCGGGAGACGCTGCCTGGGAGAAATAAAAAGCGGCCCCGACGATGCGGCAGGGCGGCTGATGGGTGGAGGCTGGAGGAATGAGCCCTCACTCGGAGGGGATCAGCTGCTGCACCTGGCAGCATGGGAAGCCGAGGGCGGAGCCAGGAGGGGCTCCAAGAGAGCCGACAGGGAAGCCGGCTGCAGGGTCGGGGGCAGCGGGCGCAGGGGAGCC
>NW_005843080.1:266751-267213 GCF_000455745.1 Alligator sinensis
CAGTGCCGGGGCGAGCTGGCGCGGAGGCCAGGGAGGGAGCCTGTTGGGGGGGGGAGCCTCGGAGACGAGGTAACAGAGGGGCGAGTCCAATGGGGCCTCGTCAGGCCACACCAGAGGGTGGACGAAGACCCGGAGTGGGGTTGGATGGGGGACCTTTGGGGCCCATAGCAGCCTTACGGAGAGGCAGTGATTCAACACCCCAGTGGGTGAGCCACTAGGGCGGTGGAACCCGAGCCCAGGGCAATCCACACGGCCCAGAGGCCAGAGGCACCCCTTTGGGCTTCTCGGCCCAGTAGTTTAGAGGCCTTAGTTATCACGGTGGTGGTCAGGCACGTCACGTCACAGGTTGTTTAGTATAGGGCGATAGGGAGCCCTATTGGAGGGACTAGGCCATGGGACTTCATGGACCTTACACCAGGCCCGAAGACACAGACACGTTGCTGGCAAGCCATAGGCAGGAGT
>NW_005843080.1:267356-267787 GCF_000455745.1 Alligator sinensis
CAGAAGCAACGTACAAAGGCGTGGCAGGAGAGTTAAGGGGTCCCCCTGACATCAGCAGGGGTAGCCTGTGGGTTCCACCCACGAGCCCAGGACAGACGCGATCCATAGTCCGGGTGAAGGCTGCGCGGGAGCGCTTAGTTGAATGGAGGCGGGCACACTCTGCTTAATTTGTAACTTAAATAATTTGAGAGAATCCTCTTAGAATGTATTTTGTAAATCAATATTTAATCATAGATTTCATAGACATTAGGGCCGGAAGGGACCTCGGAAGATCATCGAGTCCAGCCCCCTGCCCAAAGGGCAGGAAGTCAGCTGGGTTCATAGGATCCCAACAAGATAAGCATCCAGTTTGCTCTTGAAGGTGTTCAATGTAGGCGCTTGAACCACCTCCGGTGGCAGGCTGTTCCAGACCTTGGGGGCTCGAACAGTAA
>NW_005843080.1:267961-293446 GCF_000455745.1 Alligator sinensis
GGGGAGAATGACGTCCTGGGATTTGCTTGAGAAGCATCTATGGATGCAAGCCAGCGTTTTGGTCGCTTTACTAGCCGTAGCATTGCACTGCAGGCTCATGTTCATCTTGTGGTCAATGATGACCCCCAAGTCTCTTTCTTGCATAGTGCTAGCCAACATAGCACTGCTGAGCCTATAAGGATGCTGCGGGTTTTTCTTCCCAAGGTGGAGAACTTTGCATTTATCGGCGTTGAACACCATCAGATTCTCGTCCGCCCACTTGCTGAGCCTGTCCAGGTCAGCCTGGATCACCTGCCTGTCTTCTGGTGTGGATGCTTTTCCCCAAAGTTTGGTGTCATCGGTGAACTTGGCCAGTCCGCTTCTGACTCCAGTGTCCACATCATTAATGAAGATGTTGAACAGTATGGGTCCAAGGACAGAGCCTTGGGGGACCCCACTGGTCACAGGACACCACGATGAGTGACTTCCATCGATTACTACCCTCTGGGTCCGACCCCGGAGCCAATTTTCCAGCCAGTGGATCGTGGAGGACCCAAGGCAACAATTGGCCAGTTTCTCTAAGAGGTGATCATGGGAAACCAGGTCAAAGGCTTTTTTGAAGTCAAGATATATGACATCAATCTCTTCTCCCTTGTCCAGGTGATAGGTCACCTGGTCATAGAAGGAAATGAGATTGGTCAAGCAAGACCTACCCGCAACAAACCCGTGCTGGCTATCCCTTAAGATGTTGGCATCGGCCAGTCCATTTAAAAATGAACCTTTACCTAGAAAAAATAATATTATAAGAGCACAATTGGAATTTCTATTAATCTAATCCATATTTATGATTTACCCATATAGAGAGATTGCCCAGCCAACAAAAAGAATATTGAAACAAATAATTCAGTAAAGACAGCAGAAGTGGCACACGAACAGTTTACAGCTAGATCATTTGTGTGCTTTAGATTTCTGTGTAATACATAATTAAATGAAAAAAGAGTTACCCTGGCAACTTGGCCTCTATGATACATTGAATCTTTTTTTCAACCCTAAAGTGTCATGTAGACTTATACTTTCAGAAATGTTGTAATATTTCTCCAATGATCTTGTATCACACAGTATAACATCATAAAATTAGGTATTCTCTTAATAAGAATGATTGCTTCCTATCACTTTTGCTAACCTAAAGATGCTTGCTGTATTTATGCCCATCTCAAAAGTAAATGCTTCTTGATGACAGTTGTGAAATTGTTAAATGTGGTACTGTCATAATGAAGATTTAGTTTCTATATAATCCCTCCAATCCTCAGTTTAAACCACTGACATAACATAGAAAAACATAGGGCTAGAAGGGACCTTCAGAGGGCATCTAGTCCAACCCCTGAATGAGAAGAACTCTGCAGCTCAGAGCAATGGATATCGGCAAGGACCTTGCTTTGCAGCAAAATGAAGCAGTGCTCCACAACTGGCTTATTTACACAAGAAGGTTAAATGAGTTGGGCTATGTTTATGGAGGGGATAGGATGACAAGAAAGGGGGTTTTGGCTCCATTTAAGAAGTGTGATGTGTGGAGCTGTTTGCTGTCCCAAGTTTGCTAAGTTGAGTGGAACTTGTTTGGGTTTTTTTATGCTTCTGGGCCTTGTTGGTTGCCATGTAGATCTGGGAAGGAACATTTTTTCTCTTCCTGTTGCTACACATATCTGGGTTTTTCCCCTCAATGGTTCATAGGAGAATTGGGTGTTGGCTGCAGCCAAGACTGTGGATGTTTGACTAAGGTCTACCAATGCTTCCGCAGACACTAAAAGAATTGTGAGGATCCTGATTAAAAGATCTTGCCCGTCTGCTCATGATTACATTTGGGATCAGGAAGAAATTTTACCCCATGATTGGACTGGCATGGACTGTGAGGTTTTCTGCCACCTTCTATAGCCGGGGCATGACCCTCTTCCCCTTGAGTGTATTTTAACAACTCTTGCAGCAGCAGGACATTGACCGTTATCTAATTCCCTTGCTTTACTTGTAGCAGGTTAAGGTGCTCTTGGTGTGTTTGGGCAATATGCCTTATAGTTATGAATCAGGTGTGTTTGTTTAGTTTTAGGAATAAATTAAACAAGCACTTGTATAGGGTGGTTTGAATTGCTTCTGTCAATCCAGAGGAAAAATAAGACCTTCCACTGATCCTCCTGTCTTTAGCCTGGGCCTTTCAAATCAAGAAACTGGCTAGTTCTAGTTCCAGACATTTAAGAAATTCAAACCACTGAAGAAAGGTACAAAGAAAGATACCCAATTAGCAGTAGTTATTACCTAAATCATATGGAGCTGTCTTAAGTTAAAACCAACAGCCCGAATTATACCTAAAAATGATCTAGAAAATAATGCACACAAAGGAACGATGTTGAAATATGTTTTATTTATGTCACGCATGCAGAGTCAAGAGTTGCCCTTACCCTGCAACTGCTACATCAGGACCGATCATAATTCACGAATAAACCAAATTTCACTAATATAGCGAGGGTCCTTTTCTGGGAGTTTTCCCTTTAATTTATCACAGTGGTTTTCAGCCTTTTTTCATTTGTGGATTTCTAAAAAAAATTGAATGGAGGTATGGACCCCTTTGAATTGTAAGTGTGAGTGTTCACATACTTTTGATTAATTGTAGTCATCTTTCGTGGACCCCTTAGATAGAATCTGCAGACCCCAGGGATCTGAAAACTACAGGATGAAGACCACTGGCTTATCAGAATAATCTGTGATAGTTTATAGAATCATAGAAAAGATGAACTGAAAGGGACCTTAGGAGGTCAAATAGTTCAACACCCTGCTCAGAGCAGGACCATCCCCAGCTACATCATCACAGCCAAGGCTTTGTGTAGCCGGATCTTAAAAACCTCCAAGGATGGAGAGTCCAAAAGCTCCCTGGGTAACTTGTTCCAGTTTTTTACTACCCTTCTAATGAGAAAGTTCTTTCTAATATCTAACCTAAACTTCCCTTGCTGCAACTTGAGACCTTTGCTTCTTGTTCTGTCATCTGCCACCATTGAGTAGTCTTGCTCCATCCTCTTTCAAAACCCCCCTCCAGGTTGAAGACTGCTATTAAGTCTCATCTCAGTCTCCCCTTCTCTAGACTAAATAAGTCCAGTTCCTTCAGCCTATCTTCAGTCCCCTCACCATTTTCATTGCCCTCCGCTGGGCTCTCTCCAATTTGTCCACATCCTTTCTATATTGGGGGGCCCAAAACTGAACACAGTACTCCAGATGTGGCTTCACCAGTCCTGACTTGAGGGGAATAATCACTTCCATTGATCTGCTGGCAGCACTCTGACCAATGTAACCCAGTATGCTGGCAGCAGTGGGGGTGGCAGCATGGAGTTGTGCCCCCTGTTGCTACTAGATGGTCCAGCCTCATGGACTTGTATGCATCCAGCTTTTCTAAATAGTCCCTAACCTGTTCTTTCACCACTGAGGGCTGCTCACCTTCTCCCAAACTGTGATGCCCAGTGCAATAATCTGGGGACTGATCTTGCTTGTGAAGACCGAGCTAAAAAAGGCTTTGAGTACTTCAGCCTTTTCCTCCTCATCTGTCACTGGGTTGCCTTCCCCATTCAGTAAGGGACCCACACTTTCCCTGACCTTCCTCTTGCTGCTAACATACTAGTAGACACCCTTTTTGTTACCCTTCATGTCTCTTGCTGACTGCAACTCCTGGTGTGCTTTGACCTTCCTGATTTAATCCATGTATGCCTGAGCAATATTCTTATACTCCTCCCTAGTCATCTGTTCAAGCTTCCACTTCTTGTAAGCTTGCTTTTTGTGTTTAATTTCCCTGAAGAGTTCTCTGCTAAGCCAAGCTGGTTGCCTTCCATATTTGTTATTCTTCCTGCACATCAGGATGGTTTGTTCCTGTGCCCTCAGTAAGGTTTCTTTAAAAGCTGTCCTGAACTCTTTTCTCCCTCAGACTGGCCTTCCAGGGAATCCTGCCCTTCAGTTCTCTGAGGGAGTCAACAACTACTTTTCTGAAGTCTAGGATCCATACCCTGCTGTTCTTCTTTTTTTCCTTTTGTCAGGATCCTGAACTCAATCATCTCGTGGTCCTTGCTGCCCAAATTGCCATCCACTTCTACATTCCCCACCAATTCTTCCCTGTTTGTGAGCAGCAGGTCAAGAAGAGCATGGCCTCTAGTTGCTCTCTCCAATACTTGCACCAGGAAGTTGTCTTCAAGGCTCTCCAAAAATTTCCTAGATTGCCTGTGCACTGCTGTATTGCCCTCCAAGCATATGGGCACTTGGGAATATGGGTTTTCATGTGTATACATTTTTAATTTTGGCAGGAGGAATGGAGGGACCCCTTCCGGCATCAAAGTACCACACTGCTGCTTATTCCTGCTTGAGCTCTCTACTGCAGCTGTCTATGAAGAAAGGGTAGACCATTGCTTTTTGTGAAGAACTTGCTAAGTGCAAATGGGCTAGGGGAGATGCAGAGAGAGCTTTCAAACAACATTTCATAGCATCATCTTTGTGTCTGTGCAGCCATAATTTCAAAATGTAACAGTTATTGTGCTTTATACTGTCTTCACAGTTTAATTATTCATTCATTTATTTATTTAAGAATATGCTGGGAATTCTGCCTAGCCCTTGTCTCCCCTACTTCCCCCCTGATGTGACCTCAGGTTTGTCGGGGGGGACCATTGGGTGCTTATGAAAACCTTGGCGCATACTTGTGCACATATGCGTGAGTGTGTGTATATACACACACACATTCACAGAAGTTTAGGGCTGCCATTTTGCCTTATATCCAGTCTGAAACCTTCTTTTAGGAGTTTATGATCATTGCTTCTGGTTGTCCCCTGGGGCGCTTTGGTGAATAATTGTACGCCTAGCCTAGAGGAATCTCTAGAATTAGCCCTTCTTCAAAGACATACATACAGATTTCTGTGTGAGATGATAGCAAGCTACAGAGATTAGTATAATGCTTGGTATTAGGCCTGTGCAAATAGGGAACTATTTGATTCAGATTTGGCCAATTTGGATGCCAGTGGTTTGATTTGGATCACTTTTCTGATCCAATTCGGCTGAATCGGCTTCGGAAGATTCAGAGCTGATTTGGAGAGATTCAAAGATTTCGCCATAGAGTATAATAGGGAATCAAGGAAATATCTATAACTTTGTCATTTTTTGGCTGATTTGGATGAAACCTGCCACAGTGGTAGCCTCTGCTGAGAGCATGAAGCCTGCCAAGGTTCAAAGTGATAAGTGCAGGGGTTTCTGGGAAATTGCACCTCAAAATTGTGAAAGCAAAACTCATGTCACGTGTATCTGTTAGGCCACGGTGGGGTAAAAACTGTAGGGATGATAACTTTTTCTGAGGCCACAAAGCCTGCAAAGGTTCAAGGAGATAGGTGCAGGGGTGTCTGGTAAACTGCACCTCAAGCTCCTGACAAACAAAACTCATGACATAGGTGACACTGCGTGTGTTAAGACACAGGGGGGTGAAAACTGCAGGCCACTAGGCCCTCCTGCAGCCATAAAACATGCCAGCTGTCAAGGAGATAGGTACAGGGGGACTCTGGGTTCTGGGGCTCTGCGTCTCTGGCTGCTAACAGGCAAACTTCATGACATGGGTGCTTGTGCAATTGTGTCTCTCTTAGGGTGGGGTGCAAGGGGCTGAAAAAAACTACTGCATGACTGCCAGGCCCTGCTGTGGCCACGAAGCCTGCCATCTGTCAAGGAAATAGGTACAGGGGGAGTCTGGGTTCTGGGGCCCTGCACCTCTGGCTGCAGGCAGGTAAAACTTGTGACATGGGTGGGTGACACCATGTGTGTCTTCAGGTGCGCCCTTCCTGGCACTGGGACTTCTGCACAAGATGGCAATGCGCCCCAGTGAGGTCTCCTCCTCCCCTACAGCCTTGTCCCGGTCCACCACTGTAAATGGCAGCAGGTAAAAATAACTTGAGTGACTCAGCACCAGTGGCACCAGCAGCATCTAAGGTAGCCAAACTGAACTGTTAGGCCCTTCTTTCCTGTCAAGTGCATGTCCGTTAGCACTCGCTGTGCACCCTCACTGTGCGACTGTGTGTGTGTGTGTGTGTGTGTGTGTGTGTGTTCAGGTGCGCTGTTCCTGGTGTTGGGGCCTCTGCACAACACAGCAGTGTGCCCCAGTGAGGTCTCCTCCTCCCCTACAGCCTCATCCCAGTCCACCACTATAAATGGCAGCAGGTAAAATAACTTAGTGAGTGAGCAGCACTAGCACAGTTGCAGCAGCATCTTTGGTAGCCTAGCCAAACTGTCACAGAGCCTTTCTTTTTATAAAGGAATTGAAAGCAAGAAGTACAGATGTTGTGTTGGATATATGTTACTCGTGGTGTGTGATGGCTTATCTTGTGCTTTTATGTTTATATTATGAAAAAAAAAAGAATAGTTTGAGAAATATATCTTAGGAAGCTTTTGGATTGAAAAACCCCTTTGACAGGCTGAGGAAGCACCTGCATTTGGTTTGTCTTCTGGCCCTGGATGGAAGGAATAGTAAAGAAGCCAGAGGCTGGCCTGGCATGCAATGCAGGCAAGAAAGCCAGTCAGTGAAAATGGAAATGGAGGCATCAGGGGGTGAGGGACAGGCTGGGGGGGAGAGAAGGGGGATGTAGCAGCGCAGGTAAAATTGCAGAGGTACCTGGGGAGTCAGATGTCTGGGAGTCAGATGTCTGTGAAAACCACTTTTCACAGCCAGGCCTATGAACTTCACTTCATCAGCCTCCTAGGTACAGAAACTCATGGGCTCAATATAGATTAGACAGTGGAATTCTGACACACTGCAACCTGCCGGACATCTGACTCCCCAGGTACCTCTGCAATTTTACCTGTGCTGCTACACCCCCCTTTCCTCTCCCCTCCCCCGTCCCTCACCCCTGATGCCTCCATTTCCATTTTCCCTGACTGGCTTTCTTGCCTGCATTGCATGCCAGGCCAGCCTCTGGCTTCTTTACTATTCCTTCCATCCAGGATCAGGAGGCACCCCAACTGCAGGTGCTTCCTCAGCCTAACAAAGGGTTTTTCAACCCAAAAGCTGGCATCCTAGACAACTAAGCTGAGCTTACCTGTGAGCTGGAGACTCACAACTGCACTGCAACCAGCAAGCCTCAGGCCTGTCAAAGATGTGACAGGTCTGGGCTTTCCCCAGCCAGGACTGTGTGTGTGCATGCATTAGCTGGAGGTTATGGTGCCTCCTACCTACCTGTCACCAGGGGATTGTTGGTCCTGGTATTTATGGGGCTGCTGCACCGCCACCAGGCCTCCCTGTCCTGGGAGGGTGAAGTTTTAGTGGTCATGCCCAGGATCTGGGGTTTCCTCCTTCCCCATAGCCCCAGCCCATACTGTTACACAAATTGCCAATTGCTAAAATCACGAGTGAGACTTTATAAAGGGGGATAAGGCAAGGGGCCGCATTTATTGATTACATGAGTTAGACATAGAGGTTCAGGCACACCATTCATACAAACTCACACAAATCATCATACACATCATTACACACAGGCATACATGTACACAAAACAACCATTTCATCCACACACACACCAGATATAGTTACCAGCAATAGTTGCTCGATATCAGCCCAGGGTGGCTAACCTGGGCTTATTGAGTAGATGATAATGATTTGAAGATAGCAGATTTAAAGATAACAGCTGGAACGGGGTGAACAGATGCATCTGTGCTCTGATGAAACAGCAGGAGAGAAAGAGACTCGCCCAACTTGGCATTTTCAAAGTGTTGTTTTATAGGGATTGGCGTCCTTTGTTTCAATGCTTTGGGGTTTTTCCATACCCAGCTTCTGTTTTTGCTGTTGTTCTTCTTTTGTCTTCAGCTTATCCTAGCCTTGGAGTATTCTTGTTGCCCATATGGCAGAATTTCTTCTTCTGTTATCTCCTTTGTGTCCTCGAGCTTCAAAGGGATTCTTCGGCCATTCATTAATTAGTTTACTGACTTGTAACTTACATTTGGCACCTTGTTGCTTACATAAACAATTAAATCTTCTTCTCCCATCTCTATGCCATTCTCTCACCATTCACCCTTTTACACACACACATACATAAAGGCTACGCAGAGTTCATTCACTTATGTCAAGCAGAAGGATACAAAATGGAGTTTTCAAGTTGCTTACAGGACAAGACTAACATGATTATATTTACTATTATTACACTCTATGTTAACGTTAGCTACATGAGTTCAGTTCATGCTACAATAACTCCAAGTTTGTCCTGACAGGGGAGCAAGCTCAGCAGGGACATGTTCTTCCCCTGCTGGCTGGTGATGCAGTGAGTGCTGCCTCCAGCTGAGAGCAGGGCATCAACTGGTTTTAAAAAAAAGGAAAAAATGGAAATAGGTGCAAATGGAGTGAGGAGCTTGGCACTCAGTCCGTCTGCAGGTGGAACTTGGGGAACCCCAGTAGTGGGAGGTTCACCTTCATGAACACCAACTGGTCCACTAAACCAGGATCCAAGCAGGTATGACAGGGTGTCACAAAATCCCCACCAATGCTGAACACCCTCTTACTTTGAACACTGGTCAGTGGACAGGACAGGAGTTGCTGGGCAACCATGGCCAGATCTGGCCACATCTGGATGTGGCTTGCCCAGTAGGCCAAGGGGTCACAGTCCAGTGGCTCCACATCCTCGGCAAGATAGGTAGCCACTGAAGCTTTGGTGTTAGCTGCCTGAGGCTGGGGTCTGGTGCGTTTGGACCCCAGCATTGAAGCCATACCCATGACCCACATTGGCAGTGGCTGGCATGGAGGAGACTGCTTGGTGCCAGTGCTGGTGCTGGTGCCAGTGCAGGTGCTGGGAGTGCTGGCACTGGAAAGTGGATCCCCCTCTTCCACATCCCCTCGTCTCTGCCCTTCTGCCTCCCTGACTTTGTTGACCAGCACCTACATCCAGTGATCGAGGGTTTTGGTGCTGCCAGTGCACATGCTCCCCTTCATCCTCAGGTCACACATACCACCAGCACGTGGACTGTACTGGACCGTAAGGGATCCAGCCGTCTCCTGATGCCCTCCTTCAGCTGTCTCATCAGTGCCTGCATGTCTGGTGACAGCGGCCTGCCCCAGCCAGGAACATTGATCCCCTGGAAGCTCTCCAATTTGTTCTCAAGTTCTCTCACTATGGGGATCACCTGGCTTAGGAGGGCATCGCCAGTGCTAAGGGTTTCCCGTGGCCTTGAGGAAGGGCTTGAGGACCACCAAGATCTGGGAGATGGTATCCCACTCAGCTGTGTTCAGGGGGCCGCTGATCCTGATCTCCCCAAGCAAGGACATCTCATGGATGACCTTCTGTTGGCCCACCAGCCTCTTGAGCATCAGGTATGTGGAATTCCACTGAGTCTCCACATCCTGCATGATTTTGTGCTGTGGGATGTTCAGCTATGCCTGTTTCTCCTACAGCATCTTCCCATCTTTGATGCTGTGGTGGTAGTAGCCCACCGCCTTCCTGCATTTTGAAATCAGCTCGCTCATAATGGTAGTGATGGGGTCACCATCACCGGCAGCCCTGTTCCCCTCCAAAGCATCTCTGATTATGAGGTAAAACTTGTTTGCCACACGGTGGATGCCAACAAAGTTGGCATCATGGACAGCCTTGAGCATATTGGCCCCATTGTCAATGACCGTGAAACCATGGGTGAGCTCAGCCTGCCCAACAAGCCACCCCTGTACCATGCGTTTCATGGCCACCATGATGTCCCTTGCTGTGTGGGACTCATCCAGCATCTCGGCTTGGAGGAGAGCCCGCTGATGGCCTGACTGATTGCATCAGTGCCCTGTGAGGGAGAGGTTGGTGTGATCCACACCCTAACTGCTCCAGATGTCATAGGTGAAGTGCAAGGCCCTGCCTTGCTCAGCTCCTCCCTCAAGTACTCCCTGTATGCCTCATACAGGGAGGGCACCACCATCCTGCTAAAGGTGATGTGTACAGGCACTTGGTAAGATGGGACCACAAGCACCATGAGCCTCCTGAGGTTCGGGAGAAAGGCTGGCTATCCAGAGCAAGCATCTCCCCAGTGGTCTGGGTGATCTCTCTTGCCTTGGGGAATGTGCCCCCCTCTGTCTGCAGCTTTCCCCCACCGTTCCAGGATGACCTGCCTTTGCTTTGGGGGGATGGGGGCCTTGGAGTGAGCGGGGAAATTCTCTTCGGGCATGCTTGCACTGGTGCCAGGCTGAGCAGGAAGAAGAGCAATGGAGTGCTGCCTCCTGAGACGCAGCAGCATTGCCATGGTGGTGAAGTGTTTCACTTCCTTGCCCTGGCTGATCTGCCTTCAGCAGTGCTGGCAGACAGAAAACCTGGAATCATCTGCCAGCTGAAAATGCTCCCACACTACACTACTCATTCGCTTCTGGGTTGAGGGTGGAGATCCTGCCTTATCCCCCTCCTCAGCAGGCTGAGGCACAACAGCAGCAGGAGCTGCCTCAGCTGAGCCACTTGCCTGAGCCTCTACAACCCCAGCCTCCTCTGAGGTGCTGCTTTCTGGGGAAGGAGACCTGGGTCTAGGGGAACTTTGAGAGGTGTGGAGCACAAACTCTGATTCCTCCTCGGTCCCCAGAATTGCTTGAGTCAGGGCGCTCAGATCCCCTGGTTCCAGCTCAAGCTTCTCCTCTGGCAGTGGGAGGCTCATGCTGGGAGATGAAACTGGGGTGGAGGAAACAGTGATTCTACTGCTAGTGCCTATTTGTGGAGTTAGGGGAGGTTGTGCATGTGCAGCACCTCAGGTACTGCTCCCACCTCCTTTCTTCCGCTGGCAACAAAAGCCTCATGGCTGCTTGGGAAGAGGATGCATCTATGTTGCGGGGGGGAGATATGTAGCTCTAGCCCTTTCCCTGCCCCCTCTAGCCCCTCTCCCTCCCCTGCCAGAAGAGCTGGCACCTGCCTTTCCAGCACGTTTCATATTAATCTTTCCTGTGCTACAAAAGGTGCGTCTGTCTGACTTCTTCTAGCTTGGCTGATTTGTTTGCTTCGCTTTGGGTAGTAGACTGTGACTTGATTGTTAATAAAGTATATGGTTCTGTGTGTGTGTTGTTGTTCAGTGATGTGCTCTCTGCCCTGACTCTGAATGGGCGACTTTCTGACTTCTCCCTCTTCTTCTGGGTTGTGTTTCTTTACTGCACTGTTCTGTTGTGTAGTGTACCTAAAATACCTTCTTCTTCTTTCTGAATCTCTTTCTGACTTCTTTTGTGTTGTCTTTAGTTAGTATGTAAACTATTAAAACTAACTATAACTAATTATATTAATAACTAATGTAATAACTATATACAATCTCTTCTTCTATGAATATCTGACTTCTTCTGTGATGTGTGAGTGTAACATGTGCTTCCCTGCACATTAATGGATCACAGTGCCAGGGGAAACACTGAGCTTTCTTTTTTAAAAGTTTTCACAAAAAAAGAGAACAAATATAAATTGAAAGAAATGAACTGGGTAAGTATTAAGTAGAGGGATTCTAAGCTAAGCTAAGCTATATTCTATCCAACCCTTTCTAAGAACAAAAAGGAGCAGGTGAAGCAAGCCAGGCAGTCCAGTACCTTTCTGATGCTGTTGCTCACTCAGAACCAGCTCACAAAAGGCACAGCAAGCTTTTATGCTGTTTCTATGTCCCTCCCCCAGACGCTGTGATTGGAAGAGCAGTCAAAGAGAAATCACACTCGCTGGTCAGCTAGAGATGTCAGTCCTTCTCCCCCTGGTCCCCTCCCTCTTCTAAGTTTCTGTTTCTCCAGAAAGACCACCTTCTGAATCTCCAAATCACTGAATCTCTTCCAAATCTTTTCTGAATTGATTCAGAAATTTTTAAGCTTCTAACAATTCAATTCAGATTCAGAGATTCGGCCTCCAAATCGGTCCGAATCTTCTCCAAATCGAATCACGAATCAAAGCTTCGCTCAGCCCTACTTGGTACGGCAAATCCTTCTTTTCCATCTCCATAAGGATAAATACAACTCCCTAGTAATAGAACAGTGCATTGTGAATAACAAAAAAGCATTTCATGTTCCCAGAGACTTTAGAAAACTGCTGTATCGCTTAGCTTAGTCATTCAAACATTGCTGCTCATGCCCCTAACAACGTGTGCTTGGCGTAGAAATCATCTGCATCTTTTTAAAATCCCTTCTATTTGAGTGGTTTTTACCTTCTGGTTTTGGAGTCCCACCTGTTAACTCTCCAAACTTCTCTCTGCATCACAGAAACAGTTTTGTAGAAAAATCTCAGCTTTCATTTTAATCACATGACTTTCAAAGTTAGTGTGTTGAGGAAAATGTCACTTATTGTGAAACTCATTATAAAAAACATATAAATTGACAATTCTGAAACTATATCCTTAGGATTAAAATGTTCTGTTCCAAGTATTAGAGCTAGAGCAATTAATTATCTTTTTCCAAAATACCAGTTCAGATTTCAAACTTACAAACAGGAATGAAAATAACCATAACATTCTGCAAGACACAGAGCTGAATATTTTCCATTAAAAGGACTACTAATTTAATTTTTGTAAGCTGTGCTTATCTTTTATATAGTCTTAAAGGTGTGTTTTTTTCCAATTATTTTTGCAAGGAGGGTTTCTGTATGCCTTATGCATAGTTTATATATGTATTTTGATGGCCCTCTTCACTGAAAATGTTTGCCATCAGTATCTTGTGAACATACCTCAGCTCCAGATTCAATAAAAGGCGCTCAAATATTTATATCTTTTCATGTTCCTTGGTAGGTTTTAAATTGACTCATGTTTTCCATGCCTGTTATGTCCCATACTCTCTTGTACCAAATAGTACAAGTCCAGTTCCAGGTTGTAAAACCTATGCAGCTACTTATAAAACTGCCACTGGAGAGTAATGTTAAAAAAATGCCCCATCCTATTAATTGGGAGACCTCAATAAGATCACTATAGGGGCTTGGGGAAGAATGTTGTATACCCAGCTTTTCCACCTGATTTTGATCCATAATCTTCTATGTTTGTGTATGGATTCTTCCTATGCTTATGCATATGGATGGGTTTAAGGATACGTTCAAATGCTTTCCTGAGCTGAGACTTACAGTTGAATAGGAACTGAATTATCAGGATGATAATGGCAAATCACATTTTACATACCATTTACTACGGTGCCAGAGGTGACATTTTTGCTGTTTTTAGACAGGGATACTAAGATATACAGGTGATTTGTCTTCTGTCATATAGCAATTCATTGGCTTAACTAGAAATAAAATTGGACTTTTTTTTTTTTTTTTTTAAAGTATTGTGTGCTTTCAAAGTGCTGCATGGAATTTAGTCCTTGCAGTGCCCTAAGTTATTTTTATCCTCCTTTTATAGATGGGTAGACTGAGTACAGGGAAATGAATTACCTTGCCCAGGATTATGGAGCCAGTTAGTGATCGGGTTTTTTATCTTCAAGGCTCATATATGTGTATCACTTTTTTTGTTTCACTAAATTACTGTTTCTGAGGAACTCCGATATACCAGTTCCCTGTTTCCTGGGTAGGGCTCTTACTGCCTTAGTAAGTCTAATCCATAGATTGATCAAACAGAAAATTGCAATCTTGGTGATATAGATGCCTAAAATTAAATGAAGGGGTTTGGGTAGCATTTATTTTTCAGTGAGCCAATATTTTTCTGAGTGAAGACATGAACATCATGTTCAAATAGCCAGTGTCATTGTTTTCTTCAATCTGAACCAAGGAATGACTCAGTAGGAGATGGAGATCATCTAAATCAATCTGGTAACTAAAATATCATCTGAAGGGCTCTGTATAAATGTATTCAGCATCTGATAATATCAATCTTGCATGCAACTGACTCTGCTAATTTGGAAGAAACATAACCTTTTCAGTCTATTTGTCCCATGACAAAAAGTCTCATAAATAACTGTATCCTGCCCACCTGCCTTATGACCAAAATCTGTTGAATTTTCCTTCCCTACAGTTTTATTTTTATTAGAGAGAATCTTAATTTTTCGTGTATGACTGTTAGAGTATTAGAAGAACTGGCCATGTGTTGAGGACCTCTGTTATTTTAGAGATGATGATCTTTAAAATGAGTGTGTCAAACTTGAGGAAAGACATTGACCTAATTTAGTGTAGCTTATAATCCAGTTACAAAGATGTGCTATGAAGATCAGCTCTAAAAACTAAAATCTTGTTAAAAACAGACACCTGTTCATTTTCTAGAAGCACTTTTACTACATTCACGCCAACCTCGTTTTCCTGCCTGTCACTGTCCACACTATGTGTATCCATGTCTGCTGTGAATGGACATTGTAAAAAGTGTGTTGCGGGTCAGTCTGTGCCTACTATGATGAATCTAATTCTCTCTCTCTATTGCTCTGAGTGTCTGGATGAAGCAAGTTTTGCTATAATACCATTTGATGCTGTATCAGTGGTTGTAAGCAGTATATTATATAACAAGTGATTCTTAGCTCTGCTGCATCTAAACTCTTTAAAAGCAGGAGTGGATTTTACAGAGTAAATGTATATAGATGTCTCAGTGCCACATGATGTGATAAGCAGACACCTTTGTGTAGATGTGGTATAATCCTTGGGTTTGTAGGTTAGAAATTAATTGCTTGTTTATCTAGTGTACCATTAAACACAGAGGTGCTACAGGTGAGCTTGAAGGGCATCTTGTAAACCATAAGAGATTATGCAAAACTGTTAGCAGGGTTCTCATATGTCATGCAGCATAGCACCATGTAGCATAGGTATACAGCCATTACAAGAAGGGAAAAGGATGGAAAAAACTATAGAGGGCTAAAAAAAAAAATACATTTAAGAAAAACAGAAGAGAGACACAAAAAAACAGACCAGACCAAACCAAACCAAACTGAAACAAAACAAAAACAGAAGAGGAGAAGGGCATAGGTAAAATGATAAGCCAGTAGCAACTAAGAAGCGGGTATTATAAGAAGGGACCTGACAAGAGGATTGCCATGAAGCAAACAATTTTAAGCGGTCAGGAGAAAAGTATAAACACACCGAAAAGACTTTTGCAGTGAATCACTGTTCCACTCTATAAAAAAATAAATATTCATTGAGCCAGGGAGGGTGAGAATATAGTAATAGGGACATGTGGATTCCAGTTCCTGTTCTAATTAGTATTTAAATATTTTATTCTGAGTGGGAGAAGTCCATCCCAGAATACCTTGCAGCATGATTCCTTTGGGTAGGAGAAATGTATTCACATCCTGTCAGGCAGGAGAGGGAATTGAAACCAGGTTTCACATTTCAGGGGTTGAGTACCCTGAAAATTGGGATGTTCAGTAAATGTGGAACCCTGGCATCAATTTTCCTTCATGCAGGCAAATTTTAACAGCTAAAAGTGTTTGGTGTCAAATTTACCATCTTGCCTTCAGTTGATTAAAACAGGGTTTTCTAACAAATTAAATATTTGTCAAAACCAGCCCAGCCCAAACATATATTTGAACCTCCTACTTTCATTCATGGCCTTCTCATTTCTTCTTAAGGTTTCCATAGAATGAATTACTATGGCATTCTCTGACAGAGCTATCCCTCTGCTGCAACAGTATGACAAGTGATTCTGTTGCATTTTAGCATTTTTCTATCTAAAAGCTTGTAAAAAAATCAACTGTAAACCATATTCTATATGCATATTTCTGCCTGAGAAGCAAATACTACTTTTTCTTATGTATTTTTACAATATAACAGATGGACACATGGAAACTTTTTGATTTTTTTTATTTCAATATTTAAATCTGCTGATTTTAACAAGAGCGAAGACTGAAATGATATACTTAACATGATTATTTTATCTTAGGGATGTAACCAGTTTAGTTTTACCTAGTGCAGTGGTTCTCAAAGTGTGGTACATGTACCACCAGTGGTACGCAGACAACCTGTGAGTGGTACCCGGAAAGCTTGGGGCAGGGGTGGGGCACACACACACAGACACCTACCCCAGCTTGCTGCAGGTGGCCAGGAATGGAGCCCGGCCACATGTGCAGCAGTGCCCAGCAGGTAAGTGTGTTAGAGGAAAGGGGCATGGGGGGAAGAAGGGGCAAGGGGGAAGATTGAGGCCCCCACAGTGAGGGAGGGAGTAAGGCAGAGGCAAGGGCAAAGGTGAATGTGGCCCTGGGGAGTGGGGTGGGACAGTGGGAGCCCCAGGTGGCTCATCCAGGGCGTGGAGGGGTGCTTCCACCAGTGTGCACACCTGGGGTAGGTATAGGGGGGTACCTGTCCCCCCCGCCGGGTTTGTGCGTGGGGCGGGCTGCTGTTGCCTCATGGCCACACTCAATGTCATGTGCCTTCCGTGCATTGCCTGCCCAGTGGTGGAAGGCACATGGCATCACGTGCGGTTCCGGAGGCACAGAGCCCAGTGTGCAGTGGGAGCCGCCTCCACCCTGCACATAAATCCAGGTGAGCTTGAAAGGCATCTTGTAAACCATTTATTTTTCTGGTGTGCCCACACTCTGGCACCTTACAGGGTACACATTGCGGGTTTTTTTGGTACTCCGGCCAAAAATGTTGCCTACCCCTGGTTTATATTCTTTTTTTTTTTTCAATTTACAGTTGTTTTATATGGTTACCGTAACTGATAAAACAATGTTTTATGATTACTAAATGTTTTGATGTTGTTTTAGTACATAGGCTGTTACCTATGTGTATGAAAAATTTGCTGCTGGTACCTAAGTCTGTACCATTTTAAATTGATGATACACTGTCTGTCAAATACTCTGTCTGTCAGAGTTTGGGAACTGCTGACCTAGTGTATTCTGATATGAAATTTTATCACTGATGTAATTTTGTTATATTGAATTAGCTTTATTTGATTTATGTGAAATATCATGGAAATAGAACATGAGATAACTCTAAAGGTTTTTTAAATTTTAGATTTTTTAGTGATACATATTAATGTATCTAATTTCCTTATTTAAAATTCCATCCACTTGTAAACTTTTAAAATCTTTCACTGTTAAATATTATACCTTCTTAAAAATATATTTTCTCTCATAATAAAGATTTTGGTTGAGGTGAAAAGCAAGATGTTTATTGATTATTATTATTTTTTTTTTTTTTTTTACCCAGGAGGACATTTATAGAATTTATTATAATGTTAATAAATTTAATAGTATCTTTTATGGTAAAATATTATTGATCTGTGTTGTTCAAGTTCAAAATTTATGTGAACTGTGAGTTAAACAAAACTGTCTACCCACAGAAAAAATAATTTATAGCTTAGTGCAGGGGTAGGCAACCCCTGGTACACATGCTAGAGTGTGACACGCAAAGGCATTTTGCTTGGCATATGTGTCTTAGGGAAGGGGCTAGGGCTGCACTGCCACAACAAGGATTGGGCCCCTTATGGCTCCCATCTGCCTGTGGCACGCCAACATATTACAAGATGAGGTTGTTGGGTGTTTTTGGCACTGCCCAAAATCATTGCTGACCCCTGACCTAATGGCTGTTCAAGATGTAAGTAATCACAGCCCTCCCAAACCTAGTGAACTCCCTTTTGTTTTATTACCTGACAGTGAGTCCAGCACAATATGAAACCAAGCCTCCAAAGTCTGTTGTATTAATAACCACTAACAGTACCTGTCCTGCTGTCAATGTTGGCAATGCTCGTGATTTTATCATGAGTCTTGAGATACTTGATGTCTTTTCTTAAAGCTCCAACTCCTTGGGGTATGTGATTATGTGAGAATCTCAGGCATCACTTTAAAAATTAATAGTAGTTTTCTAACACTCATCACTGTGGGGGGGAAAGCTTAAAAACATGACTGGAGTGCACCCTAAAGGCTCAAAAACAGACAGACATTAATTTTTGAATGCTTCAGATTCCCGTGCTAACAGATTTTGCCTTCCCACAGACTTGATTCCATCTGTTCAGGCTGGTGGGTTTGATGCCTTTCTTTGCAAGTGAGCATATTGTGCATATTGTGGAATTTGACTGGTAAATCTGCACCTCAGAAAAGAACTAATCCTTGGGGGCTATTTAACCCACATAAGACAAATACATCCTAGAAGGATCCTACTTCCTTCAACTACAGGAAAAGAAAACTCAGAACACTAGCTTCTGTTGTAAAAAGAAAAAAAAATTAGATAATTAAAGATAAGTGTTTTATAAACACTTAAGGAATGTTCAGATGTGTGTGTGTGTGTGTGTGTGTGTCTGTTTGAACCGAGAGACTGTGAATCCTAATATGCTAGAGCTTACAATTTATATGTACAGAGGGACTGTTTCACAAACACTCCAACTAAAATGTGAATAACACTCAAATCAAACTAAGCTGTGCAGGTCTCTAAGGGCTGCCTTGACAACCAAGTCTGAAAATTATATTTAAATAAGAGTGATTTTGGAGGAATCTCTGGCCACCGTCTCTATTACTACAGCCCCTGGCAGACATTACACTTAATATGTGATTAGCTGGTTAATCATGTCTTAAGTAGTAACCCAGCCATATATTCATTCAATTAATACAGCAATAAAACAGGGAGTTACATAAAGTACGTGTAATAACTTTGTGGCTGGTTCCCCTTGTGCCTTAAATTGAATGCATCACCAGAGCCGACTAGCTCATCAGTGCTCCCAGCCCCAGGAGTGCCACAGAGCCTTGAAGGGTTCTGATGTGCTCCTGTGGCTAGGAGCATCAATCAGCTGACCAGCTCTCCCACGGCTGGGAGCTCTAGGCACCCAGCTTGTTACTTGCTGGTGCAAGGAGATCCTGGGCTCCCCCTCTACCACCAAAATGACATGACTGGGATCTGATCCCACAATCTTGCACGGCAGGAGTTGAGATTATTGGGGATCATGGATCAGATTCCACTGTTCCTTTTAATTTGAATGTCTGTCAGTGTCAGTAACCTACATGAAATGTCTCTTTACAGCTCATTTACAGCTACTTGTTACTTTAAGCACACATTGATGAGAGCCAACTATACTGTCTGTTTTTGTATATGGACTTTGATGTTAAACTGCTTCTTATGTATCAACATAAGACTGACCTATGCTATCATCATGCATGCTATGAACTAAGGACCAAAATGAGAAAGAACCATCAGAGGAAGCAAGACGGATTAGAAAATTCTGTAGGAAATTGAAATTTTAGCCAAAAGAGGCTGAATTTCCCTAAACTGCTGAATCCCAGAGGTCTGGGCATGAGGACATCTCCAGAGGAGGAAAGTTACACACATCATTTCTGACATCCTTTCACCCCTAATGGCATAGCTTCATATCCTTAGTGGAAGGCCATTTTTTATTCTGAAGTCTTAATAGTTTTTCTTGTCAATTTATATTATTTCAGTGAAATAATTATTGTACAGGGTACCATACTAGCCTATATTTTGCCCACCCCTGCTGTATATCATATATTTTCATTTGGAAATGTTTTCCTTATATTCTAAATATTTTATAATGTGACTTGCAGAATAACTAAAGGAGGAAGATAAGCACCACTATACTAATTGGATTAGCAGGGACTGGTTCTCGACTTTCTCATTTATTTATATCTCATTACACTGATTGCTATAATAGGGTTAGTGTGCTGTAGCCATGATGGTCCAGGAAATGTCAAGAAGGTAGGCTTTTTTTGTGATTTATTGGACCAAGTGTATAGTTGGGAGAACTAATGGACAAACTTTTGGGCACCACAAACTGATTACTATAGCTTTACTGTAGATTTATATTGATACATGAGGGACAAACAGGAGTTTGGAAATTTGCTAGAAACGCAGTTTAGTTCTAATGTTTATCTCAGTTTTTTATGCTCTTTTTCTCTTCTGTCTCCTGAACACTGGAAAAAAGGCTTTTCCCTGGTCTTTGCATCAGGGTACCTTCTCCTTGTCAGTTTGGGATATGTGTAAATACATTCCATTCCGCTGTGGGACAATGGGTGCTGTGCCTCAGCTTGAAATATTAATTCTAGAATCATGGTAAAACTTGCAAGTCTCATTAGAGGACAAATGAAACATACTTGGGAGATCTGCTGCTACCAAGCCTTGACATCCGTTTTCTTCCTTTAGCTATATGGCAGCTCAATTGTGGTGAATTTGAAAGAATGTTGTCAAAATGTTTTTAGACTATCAGGGCCTAGATGGGTAAGTAGATAGGAGTGGTATTCCTTCTCCACCAGTGTTTAGAGGTAGGGACAGAAGTTGCACATAAACCGGTTTAAGTGATCAGAAACTGGTTTAAACCTGTAACAGAACAGAAGCTCATTGCACATAAACCAGTTTCAAAATGGCCAAAACTGGTTTAAGATAAACCTGGTTGAAGGTAGTATCAGACTTAACTGATCTGGGTCAAACCAGTTTATGAAACTTCTATCCCAGAACCCTTCCTGGTTCAAATTAAATCACAGTCCCCCTGCATGCTTTGCAGGCCTGGGCTGGGCTGGGCTGTGCTGTCTGCTCCAGAGAGCAGGGCTAGCCGCACACCTCTGCTCCCTAGCTGGACCAGTGAAGGCTGGCTGATGGGGGGAAGCAGGGTGGCAAGCCCAGCTGGTAATGCAGCCCAGTCTTCAGGGGTGGGGATACTGCCTCCACCACACAAACCCCAGCTGGTGTCTGGGGCCAGGAAGGTGTGTTAAACACCCTTTCCCTCTCTCAAACTTATTGCTGTCTGCAACTGACTACAAATCCTAGAGGCACCGAGAAGCAGGAAGAGGAAGTGATGAGCAACCTTGCAGAGTCCTGCTGTTGGTGTTTTGGACTTCAAATCCCAGAGACCTTGGGGACAGCAGGAAGAGGAAGCAAACACACAGCTCATGATGGCTACCTGCCAGAGAGCTGTGCTGTAGTGCCTCTTGGCTTCTGGCCTAAGCCACTGCGGGCATGTGCTACATTTCCTGAATCAAAGGTAAATGTCTTTTCGCTTGTGTTTTAATTTAATTTGTGCAGTTTAGACTAACCTGCAAAGACTGAGGTCTCTCTACCAGGGCACTAACCACAGACAGAGTTAGGTACAGCTGTTCAGCAAGTCAGGTTCCTCTTTATATTGGTTGTCACATATGTAGTATTCAGCATCATAAATTACTATGGCTGGGATTTGCCGAAATCATTCACAACTGTTAGAAATCAGAGAAAGAGAGCACATGAGGGAGAGAAGGGCAGTTACAGCAGAAGCTAGTGTGATGGGGAGGGTGGGAAACAGTAAGGTTACCCTATTTCCAGGTCCAAAAAAAAGGATGCCTGTCACAGGGAATGGGAGAGTGGTGCGGATGTGGTAGGGAAAACATGGTGGAGGGGGGGGGGGGGGGGGGGAGGGCGGGGGCCGGTGCCCTGCTCATTCTGTTGCCCCTCACTGACAAGTCACACCTCCCCAGCCCTGCTGCTGCCCCTCACTCTGGACCCACAGACCCCAGCAGTGCCAGTGCCCCTCACTCCCAAATAGCAGTACCCTGCCCCCCACCCCTTGCTGGTACCCCTCATTCCCAACCCACAACCCCCTGGTGCTGCCAGTGCCCTTCACACTCAACATGCAGTCATCCATCCCCCATGCCCCTCACTCCTGATCCACAACCCCTGGTCCCCCACCCACCCCTGGCTCTGCCCCTGCCGCCCTCCCCCCGCCCCCCTGCCAGTGCCCCTCATTCCAGACCCTCAGCCCCCTGTGCCCTCCTCAGCACTGCCAGTGCCCCTCACTCCCAACCCGCAGCGCCCTGCCAACCAGCCCTGCTGGTGCCTCTCAACCCCGACTTGCAGCTTCCCAACAGCTCAGGCAGTGCTTCTCACCCATGATCTGTGGCCCCTGCCCCCCAAGCCCCACTGGTGCCCCTCACTCCCCACCCACAGCCCCTCCTACCCAGTGATGCCTCTCACCTTTGACCACACACCCTGCCTACCAGTGGCCCTCACTCCTGTCCCGCAGCCCCCTGTCCCCCAGCCCTGCTGCCCAAGCAGCTTCCATGCTGCTCTCTTGCTCTCCCTCCCTCCCCCTGGCTGTTTTTTGCTATATCTGTGCTCTACCACAAGGTGATTGGCTGTTGGGGTCATGTGACCACCGACAGCCAATCACTTTGCCTACTGCTCTCAGCTACCTGGGAGGGCAGAGGAACAGCAAAAAACCGGGACATTTTGCTCTTATTTTAACCCCCCCCCCCCCCCCCCCCCAGACACAACACAGGGGGGCCAAAAAACAGGACATGTCCAGGAAAACCTGGACATATGATAACCCTAGAAGCATGTCAGCAGTGCATACTGTTTTCTTCTCTACCGCATGCTTATTATACCTCTCCTTTCTCTCAGGTGGACATATTGCGGAGACATAGCCACAGTTCTAGTCCCCTTTTACTTTTGATTCTTAGTATGGGCAGGGGGTGGGGGGAGAATATATCAGCCCTTTTAGGGCTCAGATACTGGGTGGTTTTGATTTAACCTCTTAATTGTTTCATGGGTACATAGAAATAGACTAAAGTATAAAGCATAGTTCCAGTACACCCTGTCCTATGTTGCTGTCCTTTTTCCAGCAAATCCAAGGGTCTCACATTTTACCTTGCTCAGTATGACAGACTTAGCCAAATTGCAAAGTCAGGATGAATAAATGAATTATGCTTTTGGCTTATGTCAAATTACACTAATATATTCATCAAATTTATGAAAAGCTCTACCGCTGGCTATGATGTCAGCATTATTTTTATAAATGTTTTTTTAGTCTAAAATATGATGGATGAAATATATCATCCTATTATTCCTATTCATCCTTTAGACATTTTGATTAATGCAATGTGGAAATGTATATCAGTTCTTGTAGGATTTAATATCATCATTACTCCTCAGATTTGATAAATAAGTTATAATTGAGTGTCAGATTTCATGCAAAGGATGCAGTTACATTGATATTCTGACTACAGCTGCTTATGGCTTATAAATAAATGGCATGTATGTATACACACACACACGCATTTAGAATGAAAGTTTTAATTTGATTTATCATTTCTCTGGATATGAAAATTATATGCAATAAGTCACTAGCTGAATGATCTGACACTTGCTGTTTTTAAAGAAAGTTAAGACTTATTAAAATTATGTTTTCTAATGTGTGCCTCATTCAATATGTTATATGTGATTCATTACTATCATTTATTCTATAATAAAATATATTTTAAATATACTTATTTTATGACTATAGTATTGTGAAGTTTACTTCCACATAAATACTGAAAATATTACTTTCGAATGGATTAAATTTTTTAAATACTTTGGTAAATACAGTTTGGGAACTAGGATAAAACTTCTGGATCTGTAGCTTAATTTTACGTTAGCTTCTAACCCACAGTAGCAAAATTATAACATTTATTTATATAATAGCCAGCATCACTAAAGAGAAGAAAATAAAGATTCAAATTCAGAATATACCTTTTCTGTTCATTCTAATTTTGAGTGTATATGATGATTAATAGTGGAATTTAAAATAATACAAGGTACCAGTATCAAATGTTTTTATGAATTTGTATTAACGTTGTTACATCTTTGATATCTCAGAAATACTTCCTAAATGAAAACAAGCTACTCTTTTTCATACATGAAAAAAATTTGAATTTTAAACGTTATATTTGACTGTAATAAAATTTTAGCCGGCAGATGGCAGTGTTATACCAGAATCTTGGTATGAGCCTTGGTATGTGCTTGGTCTGCTTAATAATGCAGACAAATAAAGCTCCCTATGTCACTTATATGGGTCCATCATTATCTTATAACACACATAATAAACTGATGCTTTATTTTTGTTTTCTTTCCTTTTATAGTGAATTATAAAAATCAAGAGAGAGATTAAGGAACCTAAAAAGGTTTGGAGTTTTATTTGTCTAGGGATTGCTGAGAGAGTGTGCAGGATGTCAGTTATGCCCATAAGAATAAAAAGGTATAGGCACACATTAACATTTATTAACATCCCAATCCTCTGGATTCCAGGGTGCCTAAAACCAGCTCTCTAAGAGTAATTGAAGTGTTTTGTTATTATTAACTTCTAGTTAGTATACACTATCACACTACATCATTACAAAGTACCTGGAGCCAACAGCAAGAAATGTGTGGAGGAGAAAATAAATTGCCTAAAACTATAGTCATAAATAGTAGTATGTATTCTGACAACACAAACTGTGCCTCAAAGGAAGCCAAAATTGCAAGACTAATGAAGCACAATTACTAAAGGAAATGACCCAGGGTCTGATCCTGTGACATGCTGAGTGCTTTCCATTCCTATTGACTTCACTGTGAGTCCAGGATACTCATCACCTTACAGAATTGACCCTTTAACTAGAAAGAGGTGGAAATCAACGTGATTACATAACCTATCTGGACCTGATCACATTTCATCCCAGTCTCTGCCATCTGACTTTGCAGTGTGCTGCATTATTGTAATTTGCAATGAGTTGTGCATGTACAGTGGATTCCACTTTATAGAAACACTGGTTAATAGAATCAACGGCTTATTTGAATCAAAATGTGAAAACCAAAACTGTGTGTGTATATCAGTACATGTAAAAATCGCTCATACTAGAATCACAATTTTTGGTTTTTGGAATCATTTTCCAGGAGAAGCCTGAGGATTTTTCAGTTTTGCAACAAGTCCTCTGCAGGCTGGCAGAGTTCCGGCTTGCAGGGAGGGAGTGGAAGGAGGGTCGTCAGGAAGGGGGCGCATTGTGCATGTATTGTACATACACATGGCCCCAGGGAGCCTGGAAAGCAGCTTCTGCAGGTAGTGGAGGGGGTGGAAATTGTGACCCCATAGGAAGAAAGGGAGGGAGCTGGGCAGGGCTGGGGGCCTCAGTGTGGACTGGGATGGGGCTGTGGGTGGCTCGTCCAGGGGGCAGGGACTGGGATCCCTGGTGACATGCTTCTGCATAGATTCATAGATTCATAGATGTTAGGGTCGGAAGGGACCTCAATAGATCATTGAGTCCGACCCCCTGCATAGGCAGGAAAGAGTTCTTGAAGACCCCCAGGGTAGGGGAGAGCACCACCTCCCTTGGGAGCCCATTCCAGACCATGGCCACTCTAACTGTGAAGTTCTTCCTAATGTCCAATCTAAATCTGCTCTCTGCTAGCTTGTGGCCATTGTTTCTTGTAACCCCTGGGGGCACCTTGGTGAATAAATCCTCACCAATTCCCATCTGTGCCCCTGTGATGAACTTATAGGCAGCCACAAGGTCACCTCTCAACCTTCTCTTGCGGAGGCAGAAAAGGTCCAGGTTCTCTAGTCTCTCCTCGTAGGGCTTGGTCTGCAAGCCCTTGACCATACAAGTGGCCCTTCTCTGAACCCTCTCCAGGTTACCCGCATCCCTCTTGAAGTGCGGCGCCCAGAATTGCATGCAGTACTCCAACTGCGGTCTGACCAGCACTCGATAAAGGGGAAGTATCACCTCCCTGGATCTGTTCGTCATGCATCTGCTGATGCACAACAAAGTGCCATTAGCTTTTCTGATGGCTTCGTCACACTGCCGACTCATGTTCATCTTGGAGTCCACTAGGACTCCAAGATCCCTTTCCACTTCCGTGCCACCCAGCAGGTCATTCCCTAGGCTGTAGGTGTGCT
>NW_005843080.1:295644-341212 GCF_000455745.1 Alligator sinensis
TGCGGGTCGTTGTCCAGGAAGCCGAAGCCTGCCTCGAGACACCACTGCCGAAGCCGCCAGTTGGTCTCTCTGATGCAGTTCTCATGCCGTCTTCCGCGTCCGTTCACTGGTAGGATGGAAGAGAATACCACCTGTGCACCGAACTCTTTCAGCATGCCGCCCAGAGCACTGTAGTCCGCCATCAGGTGATCGGGGGTTCTCCTGGCCGCATCATTAGTACCCACATGGACTAGGATCATGGGGTAGTAATCGGTGGTCTTGATCCTGGCCTGGATTACTTCCTTCACATCCCGAATCTTTGCTCCGGGCAGGCAGTATACCTCTCGTGCTGAGGGGTCCAGCATGCGCGGTAGCTTTGAGGGGCAACCCCATGCCACTGCCCTCACTTCCTGCGCTCACTCCCACTCCCACCCTGTGCACAGATCTGAGAGGTGCGGGTCCCCTTCTGCCCTTCTGTGAGTGCGCACCACACTGGGGAAGTGGCCCCACCCCCAACTGAGCCTGCACCAGACAGCAGCAGGTGGGGAGCCAGGCTCTGCTCCACTGCAGCAGCCGCCACCTCTTGCCAGGACAAGAGGGCTGCTGTCCTGGGTCCCTGACCCTGTAGCCTTGGCAGCTGAGGGCCCCCTCCGGCAGGGCTGGGGGGCCAGGCACCTGTTGATGGGGGATGAGGGGCACAAGCAGGCTGTGGAGGGGAGGGGTCTCCTTTTAATGGAATCAGCCCATTATTGAATCAAATCACCATTTCCCAAAGTGATTTCAATAAGGAATCCACTGTATCTGCATGGCACTTCACAGAGTTGTCCCCTGAGATGTCTGTAATCTACAGATCATGGTGGGGGCCTCATCCTCATGTTGTTAAACTGCCACATAAATAATCCTATTGATGTCAGTGGAACTATTCATCTTGGTCACCATCGTAAACAAGGGATTCACAATCTAATCCTAGCTGATATTGGGTTTGATCTCTGTTTATTAAAAGCTGATGGAAAAGAGTTAAATATCCTTTTCCTCCAGAAAGCAATATTGTATCAGTACTGGGCATGTGTTTGAGGTCCCGTTACCCTTCGCCCTAAATAGGCTTATTAGAACAGGAAATGCCATCAGTTTCCACTCCTAAAGTACTTCCTCTTAATTCATCCAACATGAGAGTTATTTATTATAATTTAATGATAATGTTACACTGGCATTTTCAGGCTGAAAAGTCTCAACCGTGGTGGGCTCCAATTACTTTAAGTGATGCACACCTGTAATAAATGACAGTCCTTGCTCCATAGAGATACCATCTAAAACAACTGTTCTTCCCTCACAACAGTACCAGGAAGTTTTGCATCCCCAAAACTTGTGTATACCATCAAATCTATTCAAATGTCATTCAAATAGAGACCCTGGACTTCAGCATTAACCCCCAACTCCTGTCCTCCCTCAGTTTTGCTTCCAAATGCTTTTTTCCCCTAATCAGGCACTTCCTCCAGAACACCTCTGAAAGAAGGGTCTGTAAATGGACAGTAGGATCAGCAGGCACTTACCTGCTACCACGGTGCTTAGGGGATAATAGTACCAAACAGAATGGGCACCTCCCCCCTAGGTTCCCTCTTCCACAGCGTAGAACTTCATAAACTCTCCCTTTTGAGATTCAGGGAAAAATAAACGTTATAAGTGCTTGGCAGGCTAATCAGAGCCTGGAAACTGATTGTGCTAGGTACTCCACAAACAGAGTAGTGTGAAAGTTGAATAACTGGTACATTGTGTGGAGGGAGGGGAGAGTTGGTGGCCTAAGAAATGTTTTGGGCTGACCTAACTTTTTTTTCCTCACTTTTTAGCAATGTGAAAAAAAATCATTGGAACAAATAAACATATGTTCAAAATTTGGGAACAAAAGGTCAGATCTCTAAGGGCACTTGGGCCCCATGTGCACAGTGTATTTGCTAGTATACCACAGGTACTCTTTCCTCAAAAATCAGCTATCCAAAATTAGAGTGCATGTCTTAAGTGGAGAAGCTGATTTTCTGCACTGAAATGGAAGCATCTAATGCCTGCCATGTAATAGCTTCCTGTAATGACTGCCATGAGCTGTGTTTTTTTCCCAGCCCAAGGTGGCCTTCAGGGTCGCAGTTAGCATTCACCCTGTTATGACTTCTGAGCAGTGGAACTCTAGTTCTGAAGCTGCAGCTAGAGACTAAGTGACACTGAGGATTGGCCTCCTCCCCTTCTGCATGGCACCATTCAGCCATGATGAGCCCATGATGTGGCAGTTAAGATTCTGCAAATGTTTTTTTCTGCATTCTTCCAAAAACAAGGTGTATGTATTTTCATATATTTCTCATAAACTGTGCATGACCACCCTCTCCCTCTCCCTCCAACTAGCAGGGGGAAACACAGATGCACATTATATGTGAGAAATACAGCTCCCCAAGGTTCCAGAGACTTTGCAGTGTGGGAGCAGTGGCAGCATTCATCCAGAGGTGCTCCCCCATAGCATTTATCCCTGCCACCACTCCCCCACTGACAAATCTCTGGACCTCTGGGAAGCACCCAACTGACTGACATGGCACCGTGAACTGGTCCAGGCCAGCATGTGGGGTTAGTCCACAGCTAAACCTAGCACATGACCCCCACCACAACCAGGATCCAGAGACTGCAGCCCTCAGATACATAAACATACTCCAAAGTAAGATCATTTTGTCCTTTTTCAGGTCTTCCAAAAATAGGATGTGTATTATATTCATGAGCAAGCTATATGTGAGAAAATATAGTGTTTGGAGATACGTAGTGTGTGAGTAAATACAGTAATGGAAATGGTGGTAGAGCTTCTGTCAGTGTCCGTATATAACTGAAATTCCAGTGGTTAGTGCACGCTCCTGAGAGAGAGAAGATCCAGGTGCAAGGATCTTTCCTAATGAGGCAGGGAAAGGTTTGAAGCTGCATCTTCCACATCCCAGGTGAGTGTCCTAATCATTGAATGATAGGCGGTAAGGAAAGAGTAAACACTACCTCCTTTTCCTGGGTCTGAGAGTGGTCCTCAAGCCCTTTTGTGAAGAAGACTTTTGATTTTCAAAATTCTTCTGCTTTTCTTTTGGTTTTTGTTTTTAATTTGAAACAAAATTTTTGTTTGCCAAAAAATATTTTCTTTTCTTGAGCTTGGTCCTTTTTAATTTTTCAGTTTGGCCACTGAACCAAAAAAAAAGTGTGGGTGGTTGTGATCTCCTTAGTAATGGAATTTTATAGGACTGAAGTCCTCCTTCCATGCCCCCAGAGCTGCTGAAATCTCATCCCCTCTACCTGTACCGGCAAAGCAGGCAATAGGGTCCCTTCTCAGTTGTGATTTTCCCTTACCAGTACTTTCCTCACAATTTAACTTTTCTGCTATCACAGAGTTGGTTCTGTTATTTCAGAGATAAGAAATAATAGCAAATTCTCACATTATGTTCACAGGAAACCATGTGTGCTTACTGTATCTACTCAAATCTAAGACGACACTGAATTTAAGATGATCCCAATAATTAAATTGTATATATGGAAAATTTGTAAATTTGGTATACTTTTCAAAGTGTAGAATTTAATTATCAAGGGTTGCCTTGATTTTGTCCTTCCTCCCCACTGATACATCAGAGAAAGTAGTGGCTGAGAGGGTCAGGTGGCTGCGGGGGTCAGGTGGCCCTTTGCCCTCCCCCCCTACTTCTTACCCCTACAGACTTCCTGCCTCTGCCACCTGCACCCCACCCCCAAGCTCCCCACAGCCCCTGCCTCTTCCCCCCACAATTTCTCCCTCTTCCCCGCTACTCCCAACAGTCTCTGCCTCTTCCCTATTAGCCCTCCTCTGCTGTTAATGTCAGTTGCTTCTTGGGCTCTATTCCCTCGCTGAAGCACAGATCTTGCTGGACCATACAGCAGTGGATGCAATACTGATTGACTGGCAGGGGAAGGAGTTTCCCTGTGTCCTGTGCCCAGGAGGGAATCCAGCCTGAGCTGCAGCTGGGCTGTGCCTGACAGCAGGGTGGGGAGGAAGAGGGCAGAGGGGCAGGCAGAAGCTGCAGAGGGTAAGTGAAAGTGGGGCACAGAGGCAGGTGACTGCTGTGGGTCTGACTAGTTCTGATCCAAGTTCAGGACCAGAATCAAAGCTATAGCTGTGCCTACTAGGGCTGTGCAAAACAGCACTGTTCCGCTTTGACTTCTGTTTTGATGGAACAGTGTTTCGTTTCAAGTTTAATTTCGAAAGCACTGTTCTGTTTCGTTTCATCCAAACTGTTTTGCTGTTTTGCCATTTCACCCATAGGTTACAATGGGGAATCATAAAATGCAGCAGGCAGGCAGATTGGGGGTTCACCCACCCCCCGGAGGGCTGCGGGGCCTGTGCCGGCCTCCTCCTGATCTGCCTGCTGGATGACAGGAGGCAGATGCCTCCTGTAATCCCGTACACATATCAGGGGTCCTCCCGATCTGCCTGCTGGATGACAGGAGGCAGCACCCACCTCCTGTAATCCTGTGCATAAATCGGGGGCCTGCCTGCACCCCTGAGAGGGCTGTTGGGCCTGTGCTGGAGTCCTTCCTGGGTGCAGGCCCCTGATCTGCCTGCCAGATGACAGGAGGCTGGTGCTGCTGCCTGGGGCTAGCGGTAGCACTGATCTTCCCGATGCTGGGTGTGGGCTGCACACAGCACTGGTCTGCCATCTGGCAGGCAGATCAGGGGCCCGCACCCCCGGGAGGAGTCCAGCACAGCCCCCACAGCCCTCCTGGGTATGCAGGTGAGTCCCCAATCTGCCTGCCAGATGACCGGAGGTGGGTGCTGCTGGCTGAAGCCAGTAAGCCTGGCTTTGAAACTTGAAATGTTTTGAAATTTTCAAAACATTTCCCTTGTTTCAGTTCAAAGCTGTTTTTAAGGCGTTTGTTTTGTTTTGATTTCTCTGCTTTGAGCTCAAAATACATCAAAACAGCTTTGAAACAAAATGCCAGGCGACATTTCTCACAGCCCTAATGCCTACCCTCCTCCTCTGCTTTTTTCCCTGTGGGGCTTTTTTCCCCATGCTGATTGGGGAGTGAGGGGGGGAGTTCATTTTAGATTCAAGTAAATACAGTATCTATATATCTACGTATTAGTTGAAACATTATTAATGAAGAATGGGACTGGCATTTGCATTTCAATATATTTGAAGATGGCCCTGGTGTTTCTTGCTACTGTGACAGATCTGGGTTTAGTTTCCATGTTTTGAACCTAGAGTTTCATGTCCAATGTTGAAGGTAGTTTTCTCTGCTCCAAAATAATCTTGTACACAAGGAACATAATCTGGGCTCTAGTAGGAACAAGTTGCACAAAGGCTTTTGTGTGGGTTTACTGGTCTAGATCCAAGATAGTATCATCTTTGGCAAAATTAATATTGCAACAAGATACTAAATGAAGCATAAGCAGCATTATACTTCTCCATATTGATGGAAATGTGGGGCTGCTTCCCCTGCCTGTGATGGAGTTACAGTTCCTCTGCCAGGATGGCATCCTTAGGGATAATGAAAATGCTTCTAATTAGAAAATCTATTATTTTTGGAACAAATCAGATAATAACAAATAGTAAGTATTAAAGACATCCCTTAGGGAAGATTTTCACATTGCCATGACACTAGAGCTATTTTATGTTACACGAGGTGCAGCTACCTTGATAGTAGAATTGTCCCAAAGTAACTACTATAAATTAGAAGATTAATTTGGTGAGACAGCTCGATGAACAAGTTAACATTTCTCTCTTAAAATAAACTTGCGATATGAGTATGTAGATTCATAGATTCATAGATGTTAGGGTCGGAAGGGACCTCAATAGATCATCGAGTCCTACCCCCTGCATAAGCAGGAAAGAGTACTGCTGGGTTTAGATGACCCCAGCTAGATGCCTATCTAACTTTCTCTTGAAGACCCCCAGGGTAGGGGAGAGCACCACCTCCCTTGGGAGCCCGTTCCAGACCTTGGCCACTCTAACTGTGAAGAAGTTCTTCCTAATGTCCAATCTAAATCTGCTCTCTGCTAGCTTATGGCCATTATTTCTTGTAACCCCCGGGGGCGCCTTGGTGAATAAATACTCCCCAATTCCCTTCTGTGCCCCCGTGATGAACTTATAGGCAGCCACAAGGTCGCCTCTCAACCTTCTCTTGCGGAGGCTGAAAAGGTCCAGGTTCTCTAGTCTCTCCTCGTAGGGCTTAGTCTGTAGGCCCTTAACCATACGAATGGCCCTTCTCTGGACCCTCTCCAGGTTATCCGCATCCCTCTTGAAGTGCGGCACCCAGAATTGCACGCAGTACTCCAACTGCAGTCTGACCAGCGCCCGATAGAGGGGAAGTATCACCTCCTTGGACCTATTCGTCATGCATCTGCTGATGCACGATAAAGTGCCATTGGCTTTTTTGATGGCTTCATCGCACTGCCGACTCATGTTCATCTTGGAGTCCACTAGGACTCCAAGATCCCTTTCCACTTCCGTGCCACCCAGCAGGTCATTCCCTAGGCTGTAGGTGTGCTGGACATTTTTCCTCCCTAGGTGCAGCACTTTGCATTTCTCCTTGTTGAACTGCATTCTGTTGTTTTCTGCTCACTTGTCCAAACTGTCCAGATCTGCTTGCAGCTGTTCCCTGCCCTCCGGCGTGTCCACTTCTCCCCATAGCTTTGTGTCATCTGCAAACTTGGACAGAGTACATTTCACTCCCTCGTCCAAGTCACTGATGAAGACATTAAAGAGTATCGGTCCAAGGACTGAACCCTGCGGGACCCCACTTCCCACACCCTTCCAGGTTGAAACCGACCCATCTACCACGACTCTCTGGGTGCGACCCTCCAGCCAATTCGCCACCCACCGTGTAGTCATCCAAGTCACAGCCTCTTAACTTGTTCACCAGTATGGGGTGGGATACCGTATCGAAGGCCTTCCTGAAGTCTAAGTATACGACATCCACCCCTCCTCCTGTGTCCAGGCGTTTCGTAACCTGGTCATAAAAAGAAACTAGATTGGTCAGGCACGATCTGCCTGCTACGAACCCGTGCTGGTTTCCCCTCAGCATAATTTGTCCTGCCGGGCTCTCACAAATGTGAGCCTTGATAATTTTTTCAAAGACTTGAAACTTGTAGAGTTTCTGTTCTTTGGAAACTCTACACATGCTAGGCAGTTGCATCACAACAGAGGTCGTTGTGGGATAAGAAAATAAGTGGTTTCTTCCAAACCAGTTTTTATTGTTTTGTTTGCTCATGAGTAAAATTATCCTCACCCTGGCACAAGTTCACTAACAAAAACATTTACCAGTAGCTAAAAGTGGAGTCCAGATCTTGTATAACAGCAAGACGTACACACTTTGCTTATTCCGTTGCCAGATGGCAATATCTTCATGGGAACAGTACTGTAGTCCTTTACATCAATGATTTTTCATCCAAATGAAATCTGTGCCATGGATTGTAGACTTGTAATTGCCTGAGGGTCAATAGTTGAGCACTGATTAACAGTACAGGCTCACTCAATGCTGAAATCAGTGGGTGTGACCCACAAATTGAAGAGACTAGCCTTGGAAGGAGCAACTAGGAAATGCAGTGGATTCAGATCATCTTTCAGGCAGCCTGTACCATTATCCCACAGAGGTCCAGCTAGATTTTACAGCAGCCATTTACTTGCAAAGCATCTTGGAAAAAAGTAGTGTTACAACTTACCCAGGCCCTTAGCAATCTACAGTTGTCATCATGGCTCCTCTATGAGCAAAGAAGGGGTTCTGGTTCCATCCAAGTGCTCCTAGATGAATTGGTCCTACAGTTCTGGGGCTATAACTGCAAGATTATTACAGAAATTGTCTTTTATATTTATATTTGTTGGGGTGATGTTAAAATGTTTGTGTGCCCCTCTGGGTATGGACAAAATACTCTTTGACCACATCAAAATTTAAAAGGGGAGGGGAGCTGTTGCAAGATGTTGCAGTGACAGAAATTAGTTAAATCTGACTTTGACCCTGAATTAAACAGCATACAGCTGAAGCAGTTCTGCTATAGAATTATGATGTAACAGTTGTATCTTAAAAGTTTACACCCATATCCTTTGATATATACCCACATTTGCAGGGTCTGTAATACTGTTATTTGAGAAAAATACATGTTTTCCCTGGTTTGAGCTTTCATTAGGGACTAAAACCTCAAATAAGGTCTGCTGGGAGCACCCAACTCTCATTTCAAGTGGTTGTGAATCAAATTTGAAAGCAAGCAAAATGCAGCCATTGTAATTGTATTGCTATGAGATTTTCAGCCCCCAAATTCAAAGCTAATTCACATAAACTGGAAGCAAAAAAAGTCTTTGTATATTTTCCTAAATAGCAAAACCAATAGTGCTCATTTACCATATTGCCATATGTATTAGATACTCTTTTCATTAGGCTCCATTAGGTCATAATAGATGCAAGATCTGTAAAGGTTGTAAATGTTACAGGGGGTTCTTGCTACCTTACCTTGAGTTGCTGATACCTTAGCTTAAGGTATCAGAATAAGGTATTTATGCCATTCTTGTCTAAGAACTATTCCAGCCAGATGCCTCTAGTCAACTTGAAGCAGCTATTAGAGCAGCCTGAAATTTTTGCTGGCCTGCAAAGAGGGATGAAAATCTATTACAGTAAGATGGCTTTGCAGTTTCAGTGCCAAAAGCAAATTAATTTCAGCAGCATCAGTGATACCAGTAAACTGTCTTATTATCTAATCCTCAGTGGGAGGTTGAAAATCTTCAGGGACAGAGGCCCTCAGCCCTTCTGTTTATTAGCTAACATTGCTATTTTGAGAAATCAATAATCCATGTACCGGGGATATTTTTAGTCCAGACAAAACAAACCCAGGCATACTTTTAAGTATAATATTAGAATACACTGGATTCTGTTTGGTTTTGTGAAATGCCCTGGGAAGCTGGATTCTGGGAAGAGGAGGAGACTTGTCAGAAAAGTTGCCTTGTTTTATTTTCTTGGTGTATTTTTCTTCCTGTAGTTTCAGTGGTCATACTGTGGCACACTGCAATCTTTGCAGTATAGAACCTAAGTAAAATGATGTAATAATTTTCAAATCTTTCATTAATGCAGTGGAATTCACTCAGAAAAATATGTAACAAGCATTTTTCAGAATTAAAACATCATTACAGCTGAAAAAATTAACAGGCAAGAATTGTAGAGCCAAAGGGCGTGCATAGATGAAATGAGAAGCATGTGTGTCCAACAGTTTAAAGCAGGTTAAATGCTTTTGCACTGCTTTAATGGTGTTGATGTTTGCATGCCTTGGTGACATATTGCACATTAATTCCAGCCAAACTGAAAGGTAATGCACCTTAAATGACTTTGGAGCGCAGCAAACTAAAACACCTCCAAGGAGTTTTAGTTTGCTGCCCTACAGCTGTGGAGTGAAGCACCGAGCTCTGTGCAGCTCAGGGACTGTGCAGGCAGCTCAGCAGCAGCCTGGGAAGGCATGCTCCAGCAAAGAAATAAAAAAGCGGTGAGCCTGATCTTTTTTCCCCCCCCTGGAGCCTACCTACCTGTATGAGCTGTGCAGGAACCTGGTCCTTCCTCCGTGCCTACGGTGCCCCCCGGGACCACCCAAGCTGGGTGCCTGTGGGCGGGTGCCACCTTGAGGGGGGGCTGCCGCTGCTGCGGAGGGAAGCACCAGTCCCTCCCCGCCCCCCGCCCACAGCCCAGGGACCACTCTGCCGGCTGGCATCTGCCCTCCCCTCCCCGCCACTGTACAGGCAGGGAAGACATGGGCAAACATGACATAGGGGTTTACTTTGCCCTAAATTGAAGTGGTGTTTTAAAAAAAATCATCACTTCAGTTTAGGGCCCCTGTTTCATCTACACACGCTAGATGTCACAGAAGGAATCATGTTGACGTGAGTTTCACACAAATAGGTCTGAGACAACCACACAGTGCTATATCACTACCCAGCCTCAAACAGTGACCGTATGTGTTAGCAAAGTATGAGTAGTAGGGCTGGAGTGTTTTTGTAACTGTGATGGTCCAGGAAATGTATGAGAGGGAAGGCATTTTTGTCTCAATTGTATAGTTGGAAGAGCTGTTGGACAAGCTCTTGGATCTCAAGTGCCCTTCCTCAGATGCAAGGAATTGGTCTTAGACCTGAGGAAGGGCACTTCAGACCCAGAAGCTTATCCAGCAGCTCTCCCAACTATACATTTGGTTTAATAAGAAGATATCACAAAAGCTCTTTACCACTCATACATGGTAGGAATGACTCCTTCTTTTCAATTGATTTTTGGTCTACCACATAGACCGCTGTGCACTGTGTCCATACCTGAGGGCATGGTATGTTAGAACATATTATTCCACTTTCTTGGACATTTAAGTGCCCCGTTTACAATAAGGGGAAGGATATCATGAAGCCCATACAAACTCAATATGTGTGAAAATAGTTTAATGGTACTTTTTTCAGGGACCCAAGTTAAAATAAAAAAAAGAACTATTGAAAGTAAAAAGGGGAAATTTGATGATTATCAAGAACTGTTATTCATCCCTGTCTCAATGCTGTTCTGTGCTGTGTACAGGAAATATTCATTATCAGTTCTATTACTGCATTTACCTCAAAGGATCCAAAGCTAATTTCTAGACATACTGCATACCATTCCTGAACTCCAAGTCCCTCAGTCATTTAGGCACATTGTAGAGAAGAGGAGACTATGAGGATACTTACTGAGTGCTGGCAGAAGCCGGCAAAAGAAAGAAGAGCTCCCCGAGAGCTGCAGTTCCAGAGTAGCTGCTCCATAATGCTAGAGTAGCCTCAGAAGATGGGAAAGAGGGGAGAGAATCCGGATGTGGAGAGGAGAGGGAAGGACATGCATCCCAAAACCCACAAAGACAGGTGGGGTCACCTTGGAGGCAGCGAGCCAGCAACCAGCTGGCTAAGGAGCTCCAAGTAGTTCCACTAAACTGGTAATCTCTGGCGGGAGAAGCACGGCAGAGGGGACAGTTCCAGAAAAGGACTGATGGCTTGGAGAGGTGAGGCTATCCTAGACAATGTTCCCTCTAAGGAGTAGCGGTCCGTGAGCATGCCACTTTGGTCCGTGAGCGCACCACTTTGGTCCCGCCTCCCCCTTTTTGCACGGTCTGCCAGTAAGTGTCCCATGGGCCTAACACAATCGATTGATAAAATTGATGCTGTGGCCCAGCCATGGGCCAGACACAATCAATGGATAGAACTGAGAGGGAGCCACCCGGGCCGGCGTGAGAGGTAAGCTCCTCACTTCTCATGTGGGGCAGGCAGCAGCTCCTCCCCGAGGTGAGGCAAGGCAGGGCTGGGGCTGGGGGCTGGTGCGGGCTCTGCCGGCTCTGGAGAACTGCTCCACGGACTCCGCCGGCTCCAGGTAACTGCTCCGCTTGCCAGTTCTGATGCCATGTGCCTCCTCGCTTCCCGAGGTGATATGGGGGTGCAAAGCAGTTCCCCAGAACTGGCAGAGCCTGTGCCAGCCCCCGTCCCTGCCTCGCCTCACCTCACCTCACCTCTCCTCACCTTGGGGAGGAGCCGCTGCCTGCCCTGCATGAGGAGTGAGGAGCTTACCTTCAGTAAGTGTCCCATGCCAGCCCCGGTGCCTCCACCGCACTCCACACCCAGCTCCTCTCTGGGTAGGTGCACAGCCTTAAAAAGTTTGTGCACGGCAAGATTTTTCCTGTTAGTTCTACCCTTTGTTAAGTAATTCAACACAATCCCACACATGCTTGACACTACTATAATGAATAGTGCTATTAATTTCAACCAGATCTGTCGTGTGGCAACCAACTGGCCAATAATCTTTAAGAGTGGAGGGAGTGGTTTCTCAAACTATTGGTATAGTTTGATTTAAAAATTTGCAGTTAAAAAAATGAACGTTCAAGCCTTTATTTAACTTGCACTGGAAATGAGTTTTTTTCAGCAAGTCTTGTATATGTTTATTTCTACAGAAGAGGGCAGCAAAAACCAGCATGTGATATACTTGGATTCAGTGCATATAGTACTTTCAGAAAGACACTGCCAACTGCTATACTAAACTTAGGGTATGTCTACATAGCACAGTACAGTGCTGGGCAGAGATAGGCAAGCTGGCTTGAGTACCAAAAACTATATCGCTGCATTGGCCTGTTACTCCACCTTGGTCTAATTATGAGCAATGTTATGAATAAGGTGAAAGAAATCTTAAAAACATATTGCATAGGAGTTACCTCATCTTACATGCAGTTGATATTTCAGATGCATTAAAAATACTCTGAGAGAATGAAGCACAGCTATACATACTTTGAAGGATTGTGAATGTTTTGTGTCTCAGAAGCATGTGAATTCTCTTCACCAGAGCAGAGTCTGAGGTAGGACATGGTGGCATGAAGAATGCTAAATAAGGTGGAAGCATTTCACTGGCTGCCTGTACAGAGGGTTTTTGGGTTATTGAATATACATGGAGGAGCTAGCTGTTCAATTTGCTAGGGTCTTAATAATGCTATTATGATTCAGAGAGAATGCAACAGGTGGCCTTTCAGGGGCCAGTTTGATGTTGGCCACCTGTCTCTGGTCTAACTGCCTGCCTCTCTCTCCTGCCACACCTTGATGATACATGATACATGATTATGGTGTTAATTAGACCTGTCTACGCTCTCATAGGTCTAGGCATTACTCAACTAGGACTGTGCGGGGGCTGGAGGTTTTTAGGCACCCCCATCCTGCCTTTTACCAGGGAGGTAACTGGCCTGGCATTTCATGGGGCTGCCACTCCACAGCAGTCCCACCAGGCCTCCCTTCCACTGCAGGGTGCAGTTTTAGGTCATGCTCAGGACCTGGAGCCTCCTCCACCCCCATAGCCCCAGCCTATAAACCTCCAAGCTGTTCCTGAGCCTCGCTCCACCAGCTGATGTCTCTCTCATGGTTACTAGTAGGAAACTGCTGCTTCCCTATTTATAGCCTGCTCTCTAAAATGGCCACCGCAATCAAGCACCTGGATGCTGCCTTCTTGGGCCTTAAAGTGGCAGGTACTAACATTGCCCTGCCACAGGGAGCTGTGCCATTTACTTCGATGGAAGATACAATCATCTAGCCACCAAGGAAAGATTATTTACTACTTTTTAGTGGTTTTAAACAGTATAATTTTCTAGGATGTGGCTTTTGTTGCATCTTGGGAAAGCACACCGCAGAGTAAATGAAGCTCTTTGAATTGCCTGGACAAGTGTAGGGAAAGCTTTAATATGATTCACATAAGACATAAATATATTAATACAGTAGTTTGTTGTAAGCATCACCATAGAAGAACATCCTGCTTTATCCTTCTTCCCCACCCTTTCAATTTTGCTAGTTGTCTTAGGTACCAGTTAGAGATGGTTTAAATTAGGGATTTCTCTTCTGCAGAAATTCTAGAAAAGTTTTAGTTACAAATCAGCACAATGTCTGAAGCCAAACCCCTAAAAGCCACTGCTACAGCTGGGGAGTGCCTCAAAGAGCTTGGAAGCCCTGGGTCCCACAGCTCTAGGCAGTTCAAATAAGAATCTTCAGAGTTGAAAACCTGTGATCCCAAAACTCCCTGGCAGCCTACCAGGCAAACCGGCAGGAAAACAGGGTGGTTTCCATCCATACTGAGCCTTTGTTTTAGCAGAAGTTCATTTAAATCAATATATTCCTTATACATCACTTGGATGCATTGGCATTTTCTGAGGAAAAACTATTTTGGAAAATTCCTGAGAAGCTCCAGTCTCACCTTGCTTTGTAGGGACAGACTCCTGAAGTCAGTGCAGGGCCGTTTCAATACAGAAGTCATGTATACCATACTGAGACGTTTTCAGGGCTGGGGTTTGAAAGCATGAGCTTTTTGTGGTTGGGACTGTATTTTTCCCTGGTTATATGGGGAAAAAAAACACTGTGGGAGTTCCTGGAAATTAAATAACAAGAATAATGAGTAAAGATCAAGTATACACTATGGGAATATGGACACTTATGCAACATTATGCTTGCAAATAAATGTAACTCTTGTGGATACTTAGAAAAACAGGGACATTCTGTATAGAAACTATACCTGGCACAGTAAGAAATAAGAGAAGAATTGGAATAATGCAAGTTAATATGTAGAGGATTGTGAGTGTGATTTGTACTGAGTTCTCTCCTCCTACCAGCTCCTCTGTACTTCCTAATTACCCCTACCACTGATCAGCCAGGAGGGAGATACAAAATGTGGCAAAGCCAGTTCCTACATAATATGAGTTGGGGGAGGTTTCCACTCCATTCGGATTACGTGAGACAACACGAAAGAGCACAGTGGACCAGCGAAACTGATCCTACCCCCTATATATTTGGCCCGTGACTGATGTAAAGAATATGATGCCCTTTGAATGTATTGTTAACTTGTCTTTAAAACAGTTTGTTGGACACTGATGCATTTGCTCTCAAAGGGCTGTATGTATCTAGGTTTTTGTTGAAGAGCTTCTAAGTGAATGTGAGTTCAGTCCTTTCAAGCTATGTTGTATAGAATTTCAACCGTACAGTCCTAAATCCCCTCCATTACTATAAAAACCTTCAGGTTTTTCTTTTTGCTCTTCAGCTCAGTATAAAAAACCAAAATAAAAAATGTTTCCAGATATTCTTTCTCTAGAAAGCAAAGACAGACACTGAAGGACATTTGGGCAATGGTATGCCTTTATACACAACAATGGTACGTTACTGCTGAATTGACACCTGAACTCCACCCAGGTTCTGTAAGCAGTGATGGTTCATCACAGTGAATTGGTTTAGCTTGTGCATTGAAATTCTGGGAGCTAAGTCTTTTGGGCTTTTCCTAAACTGATTATTCATGGTAACATCATGGATCAGATGATTTCACTTTGCCATGTATTCATAATATTATCATAGGAAATTAGGTCATGAAAGGATCTCACAAGGTCATCTCAAGGCAGGAACATCTCTGACTAAACCATCCCAGCTAAGTGTCTATCTAACCTACTCTTGAAAATGGCCAGGGATGAAGATTCCACAATTTCTCCAGGTAGCGTGTTCCAATGCTTGACCATGCTCATAGTCCTAAAGTGCCTTCTAATCTCCAACCTAAATTTCCCTTGCTGCAGCTCAAGTCCATGCCTGCTAGTTCTGTCTCCTATAGTCCCAGAGAATAGACTGACTCCATCCTCTTTATAATTGCTCTTCATTATTTGAAAATTTTTAGCAAATTCCCTTTCAGTCTTCTCTAAGCTAAATAACTTTTTGCCTTTCCTTGGAAGTCATGCCTCCCAGACATAATTTTTGCTCTGCTCTAGACTCTTGCAAGCTATCCACATTCTTCTAGTAGTGTGGGGCTCAAAACTGGAGACAGTACTCTAAGTGAGTACTGGAGCATGCATATGCATGTATAACACTTCACATATACTCTAGTTATAGTACATGAGATTGAAGGAAGCACATACAAATTTATGAGTAAAACATGTTACTTGAGTCTTACAGCACAGGTTTACACAAGCCTCTTTGGCTACAATTAAAATTTGTACAATTGGCTACAATTAAAATTTGATTTTTTCATATTATAAGAAGAGCAAAATATTTTTATGAACTCATCCACAGAAAAGTGGAAAAGCTGTTAGTCTTAATGAGTTTAACAGAATTGGCAAAGATTGTAATATGTTACCTCAAGTATGAGGTGTTCTAGCGACAAGGGAATGGATATGTAAAATATTTTCATTTGTCATCTGATTTGCAGAAAAACAGAAATTATAGAGTGACTATAATTCTTGCCCAGGAGTAATGGGCTAATGGTAAGTATTACATAATCTGAGGTGTGGGATTTTTGAGACATTAATAGGAAAACAGACTAATATTTGGTCATGAGAGCATACTGGTTTCACCTTACAAAATATCCCTTGAGAAAATATTGTGACAGTTGCCATATCCTGTATAGTCCTGTGGCCAGTTGTTCATACCAGCCTCAAAGATAGTTGCATAATGCTAGCAACCTAGAGTACAGGAGAAGGAACATTACTTTTCTAAAAAATGAACTTCAAGCCCAGGGTGCATTTGAAAGGGCAGATCCTCTTCTGTCTCTCCAGATAGGTGAGAGACTAATGATGCTGCCCAGTTGCTGCAAGTGTTGGAGCAGCATAAGCAATGCAAAATCTGTTCATCTATGTCTGTTGCAACTCTCTCTTTCTTACCACTCAAGCCTTTGTTCGTAGCCACTGGCTTATTCTCTACACCAGGGCTTGCAGTGCAGTGCTCTTTGGACTGTAGAAAAAACAAGAGGCAAGAAACAGTTTAATTAGTGTGGAACTTTAATTTTACTTCCTGTGGAAACAGCCCAGCAGTGCAAATGCAAGTCATTACATCTCAAGGCAAGATTTCTTCCTTAATCATTTACTGAAGCACTAACGATGATTAATGTTCTGATACTGTTGTCACAGCAGGTCCCCTTCCCATTAGTGGGACCAGCTACTGGGTCCCAGTGGGACCACTTTATGTATACTAGACATAAACACTGTCTGTTCCTTTCCTCAGTTTCTTCTGTAATCCTGGTCCACTGTTCTGGGGCAGGACTACTGCCAATTTTGGATCCTGGGTTGCTAGTGGCCTCGGTCTTTCTCCCAGTCCACCAGAGAATTTGTAGCAGCCGAGCAGCAGAGTACTCTGAGTTCCCTTCATCCAGTGCAAGACTATACAAACTGATATATAGATATATATAAACTTTAATACTATATAAATTATAGGAACTTGAATTTATAAATGACACAGAAAAGAAAAATGCATAACTAGACTAATAATACCAGTTAACAATCAATAGTAAACAACTCAACATTCACAAATTAAACTACAACATACTATAATTCACATTGGTAATACAGCACTTCAAATACATGGGTACTCTGACTTACTACCACTATGCATCAGGGTGACAATAAAATGCCTTTTGCAGTCTCTCCAGTGGTCAGCAGAGGGTGCAGCTTGGGGCCTGCTGGGCTTAGCGCACACAACCGTGTCTTCAGCTGGCTTTTCAGGCAGCAGCCGGTAGAGGACACCATGCCTTCTGGCTCGTCTGATAAGCTGACTCTGACTTCCGATACCCTCAGACAGTGCTATCTTGCCGCTGATACAAACCTTAACTCAAAAGCAAAAACAGAACAAAGCAACGCAAGGGCCACCTCACTTTCCAGCCCCTCTTGGTCTTTCTAAATCCCTTTGCTCAGCCCTCCTAGGATTTCCTCCATTACACAGCTTCCCTGCATGATGCTTAGTACCCCCTTCTTCTCAGGTCAGCCTGACCTCTCACAAATGACCAAAAGCAACCTGGGACTAACTCCCTCCAGGCTCCCCTTCCCTGTTACCCTGCACAGGGGTCATGGGTTCCTTGGGGATGGTATGCCTGTGGGATTCAGCCTGTCACTTCCTGAATCCCTGGCTTGGTTTCTCCAAGCTGAGTGCTCCCTGGTCCTTCGGAGGTCCCCTTGTGAGCTCCAGCTGGCCCAAGGGGGTGGATCCACTTCTGCACAGCTCCTTCTGCCATCTTCTAGTGTATGCTTTCTCTCCCACTTCTGCCCCCCCTGGGGGCAGGAAAAAAACCTCCTCTCTTTAAGGAGCCCTCCCACCTAATCAGGAGGCTGGGATTTTTCTTGAGCTCGCTGATGGATCCTTTTGTTTGCAAGCCTCCTACCTGGGGCTTCGAACTTCCAAGATGTCCTCACTTAGGCAGGTTTTCATTTGTCCTTAATTTGGCATCCCCAGAGGGACAAAATTCATTGCTCCCTATGGTGCCTTAGAAGAGACAAACCTCTGCTGCTGCAAAGCCACACTGTGTCTGGCATGAAGCACTCCTCTCTGAGGTACATGCATTTTAATGCTTGTTACATCCTCCCCTGTGTGAATGATCTACTGTCCCCAGTAAATTGAGGTAGTGACATCGTTATCTTAGCATTGCCAGGATGAGAGATGGGAATTTTGAAGGCTATGCCTGGGGTGTCATAGGTAAGGCACTGAACCGGCTTCCTCACTTGAATGGGCTGAGGAGTCATTCACCGGGTTCCAGAAAGGCCTTTCACACAGCGATTTAGGAGAGGAGAGGACCAGAGTCATCTTTCGGTTGTCATGGCCTTCTGCTGTTTCATCACTGGGAAGAGTGAACCCAGCCACACCTGGCATTTGTGGTTCCTCCAGGAGGTACAGGGTACAGCACGTTCTGTCACTTATATCCAATCTAGCAGAAAAATCTGTTTCCAATTCACCGTCAGTCTCATGAGTCAGATACTCTCACGGGCGATTGTACAGCTTAGTCTGATGAGTTCTCATGCCATGTTTTCTGACTGGTCAAGACTGTTCTTTTTCAAGGTCGGGCAATGGTGTGTCCCACTAACTCTCCCACAAGTAACAGCAAATTATGGTGTACAATTTTTTCAGGTCCTAGACTGACCTCGGGTTTTATCCTGTACTGGTAAGTCTCCCATTTGCCGTATAATTATATATGGAATTGCTTTCCATCAGTCAGTGATTTTATGCTTGCCAACCACCCCCACATTCTGCAGGAGAAGTTGGTCGCCTGGCTGCAACTTGGGGGCACACACGCAGATCATACCGGGCCTTATGTCAGGTGGTGTTTCAGTGTGCCGCTCCCCTAGCCACCTGATAGACCCGACATAGCCTCTCTCTTAGTCTTGTCATGTACTGGTGATAGGTAATGTACTCCTCTTTATGCTTTGCAGCTCCGAAGCAGAGGTCAATAGGCAGACACAGTTCCTGCCCAAACATTAGAAGGTGTGGGCTTGTGCTTGTCACTTCATTTTGTCAAGTTATAAGCATGGACCAAGAAAACAAGGTGCTGGCTCCACTTGAGTTTTTGATTTGGCCATAGAGTCCCTAACATATTTAACAATGTCCAATAAAACCTTCAGGTTGAAGGTCCTTAATGCTTGTTACACTGCTTCTGGGTTTTTCTTTTGTTTTGTTTTTTTTGGATGTGGAAGGAATGGTTTCCTTTCAGTCCACTTCTAATTCCAGTAACAAATCAGAACCTTCACTGGAATGCCTTCCACAAGGTGATGCCAGCAATTAGCTTGGCTGCCGCCTTTCTTACTAGCACCAGTTTTCCATATAATTAACAACTTCCTCCCTTACATTGGCCCAAAATAGAACTACCCTTTGTCTAGAGAGGTGCATTTCATGGCCCCAGATAATACAGGAACCCAATACAGCAAAAGCTTTGTTATCCGGCACCCATGGGGAATGGGGGTTGCCGGATAACAAAATATACTGGTTTCCTGAGAGGCCCGAACAGGCATCTTTACCCATTTGGGCCGCTGCCTCTCCTGCCACATCCGGTGTGTCACCACCCCTCCTGTCACATCGCCGCCCCTCCCACGGCCCCTGAGGGACAGGGAGGTGGGCCCAGCACAGGCTGCTATGCCCTGGGCCGTGGGGGTCGGCAGCGCAGGCTGCTTTGCCCTAGGCCATGGGGGCTTAGCGAAACCATAAGTGCCACAGTGGGCACTTCCAGTTTTGCTTTTACCTTACAAGCCAGCATGCCGGTTAATAGAGCATGCCAGCTTGTAAGGTGCCGGATAATGCAGCTTTTACTGTATTATATTTTGGTAGGTAATTACCAGCCCCCCTGTGCTGACTGTTCACACATTTTCTATTGTAATACCCTCATCAGTCAAAAATATGGTTCTGTGTTAATCCAAGGAGTGAGAGCTCTGCTAATCCAGGCATGAAGGCACTCCAACAGGAGTCCTCTTATTCATTTGCCAGGGCCAGTGGCTTATGCAAGCCCTTGTTAGCTATATTATACTCAGCATGTGCATTTTCTTTTCCCCACTCCAGTTACCCTTTTCTCCCAACTCCCAAGTGGAGTCATTACCCACAGCAATGCATAAGGGCTGGCACATAAAATACATAAAATGATTTTTAAAAACATTTATACTGCTTCCATTCAGTCATCCTTTCTACACCAACATTAGTACCAGGGCAGAAACTATTTTTTTCCAGTTCTCTCTGTCATTTGCTACAGCTTCTATCTGACCTGTGGTACTGAGATCGACTGTCTTCTATGCAAGGAGTTCTTAAGATTTCCTTCAGCACTCTCACGATTTCCTCAGGCTAGTGAGCTTAATAAAAATGTACATTTAATAGAGAGAAAAAATGGGTTCTGGGTTGTTCGGTTGGTGATTATTTGTCTTTTTCTGTCATGTCTGCAGCAATATGCTCACTCTACTTAAAATTCTTCTCCAAAACACTAGAGGTGAACTTGTAAATAGGGATCTAGTTATTTAGGCCAGAGAGTGGCAGCTGGGCATGATGCTAGTTGCATCAACCCCTCATGTGCAGTCAGCCATAACTAAGTTACCCCTCTGTGCCCAGGTGCACTGTTGACTGATCCTGCCTTGAGCAAGGGGTTGGAATTAGGTCAGTTGATGAGATTCAACTCTCATTTTTCTCTGATTCTATGGCACAGTTGTTCCCAGGGAACTATAAGAATCTAGTCCTAAGATCTATGCAAAGTGGTACCATACAAATATTGTAGAACTCAGACAGACTATTATTTTTATTTTAGCTGGTATGGTAAGTACAGTATAATCAGATAAAATAAAGATAAATAAAAGGCTGACAAAATGTTTGCCACCTTCATTAATTATCTTTGAGCCAAAGTATGTGGCACATCCATGAATTTGCAGATTATATTGAGATGGAATTGTAAATACTGGTGAGACAGAAAAGGAATAATAAAAAAGGATAGAATGTGATTAAAATGGACACAAAATATGATGAGATGAGAAAATAAAATGAAAATGAGTTAGGAATAATGCAAGATGATACTTGGGAACACATGTGTAATGCATAGAACTTAATATGTAATAATGATGAAAGAGATTGTCATGATGGTGGCCAGCAGATTACATGTGTTTGTGTTGTGCAAAAATGGCCATAAAATTAAAATATGGTCTATTTGTGCAAGACTAGGAGGCACAGCATTACAGCTCTAGCAAAACTGCACTTGGAATACTTTATCCAGTTATGTTCATATTGTTACTGGAAAACCAAATGGAAGGAGTTTGGAATAGAGAAAAAAATGGATAATAGGCTGGAGGGTCTAATTTATGAGGAAAGATTAAAACAGCTGCAACATGCATTATCTTGTTAAAAACAATAAAGACAGTATTGAGTAAATATACAAAAGAAATAAAATAATTTGTTAGTAGAATAAAGGGATACAACAAGGAGGGATGGGATAAATTAGATGGAAAATGTGGTTTGAATTAAGAAAGAGAAGTAAATTCCTGACAGCGTTCTCTTACCCTGTGGAATATAATTTCCCACAGAATGTTATGGAAGTCTCATTACTTGGTACATTTAAAATGATTCTGGACAAAACACAAGAAATAAAGGGAGAAATCCTGCTCAGACAAGGGAATGTATGGGATATTTTTAATATTTCTTGTCCATTTCTAGATTATTTGTGGACTTTTTAGGGGCTTTAAAGTTAAACCTATCCCTGCAATTTCATCATTGCATAGAGAGGAGAATCCTTCTTTGATAAATAAATGCTTTGCCCTTCAGGCATCACTTGGATTTGAAGCACAGGATCTACCATAAGTGGCATTTTGGAGGGTTTAAATAGCTTAAGACCTCACCCTTTCCTGAAGATCAGTATGATCCATACTTCTGACTCTGGGAAGAGAAGGCCATTGCAATAAGTTAGAAACTTCAGTTTTTTCATAATTTTCCATAACTCCTCTGCCTCCCTCCCCTCATCTTTGCTACCACACATAGACATTAGAAATGGAAAATAACTTATCTTCTTTGGCCCACTGCCAGTGAAGTATTGCTTTTTGCAGTAATTTACTTGTGTTCTACTGAGTCTAGTTTTAAGTGTCCCAAGTGATGGGGCTTTCACTGCTTCCCATGGAGAACTATTATGCAGCCTAATTGAGTCATATAAATCAAAGCAGGAAGCTAATTATTTGTGATAGTTCTATCCTTGTGATGCATTATTATTTTGGTATACTGTCTGGGATGATCCAGCATGGAATAACATCCACTGGGATCATGGCCTTTCCACAGGAATGTAGCTTTTTTGCCAATAATGTTATTTCCAGATGTTAAGATGGACAAAGTTGGTATACAGACAGCTAAGACAGTGATTGCACATTGAAACATGATGGGAAGATGAAGATGTATTGTAAAGAGGGAAGCCACATGGAAGCAGAAGAATAATGATCATGGTTGGGGAGCAGCAAGCAGAGGAGAAGGGGCCGGAAAAAACATATCTTTGGCAACAGAGGCTCATGCAAAAATAGGCTAGGATGTGCTTGCTTCCCTAGAACCCTGTGGACAGAAACTAGCATTTTTATGTTTTCATACTTTTCTCTCAAAATGGCAGGATTTGGTTCAGAATGAGCAAATGTACTTACTCATGTCCTGTCATACACCAAAGCTAAAAAAAAAAAGGCGGGGGGTGTTCCATGAAGTGTCAAACCATGCAGTGACTCATTGGAAAGAATAACCTTTATGCACTTGGCATTGCTGTGCCTTCCATTGAACAAGGCTCTTTTCAGCTGAATTAATGATTAATAACATAGCTAAACTGCCTTAACTGAAATGTGACCTAGGGGACCTGTTACAATAATCCATGATGCTTAGTACAGAGCTAGCTAATAAATAATAATAAAGCAATACTTTGCAAATTTATAGGCTCTTCATGATAGATTTTATCATAAACTAGTAAGCTATACCTCAGTAGATGCCACTGCTAAAACTAAAAACTCTTACATGAACCAGTTTAAAATTCAGTTCTTGGAAATATTGTTGTACTTAGAAAGCGGGTTTTTAAACCTAGTGCTTTGAGAATTGACACAACATTCAGTTGATGAATAGCAGAAAGGCCTGTTTAATAACTTCCAACAAGCTACAAAACTAAACAGAAAAGACTCTTTCCCAATATAAAACATGCTATTAGTCCTTAGTATTATCTTAGCTGCACAGAGTTCTTTACCCAGTGCAGGCAGGAAGCTGTTCTTGTACAGCCTCAAAGCGTGGATCCTTCACTACTTGGCTGGGTGGCAGGATGGCTTGGTCTGGACTGCACACAACTTGCTGGCAAATCTGCTTAGTTTTTATATTGTTTCTGCAAAGCATTTTCCTTGATAGTTGGCCGATTAGAGTCCAAACAAATAGGGAGAAAAAGGTATAATTGTTAATTGCCTGGCTCCTGTTTGGCTCTGTGTAGGTGTGAAGACTTGTTTTTTCCTGCAGCCCCTGCAATTATAGGTCAATTTACAGGTGATGGTTCTGAGTCAGGGGTGAGCAAAATGCAGCCCACAGGCTGGATGCGGCCCACCAGAACTTTCTATCTGGCCCGCGGGGCCCCTAAAAAATTTAGAAAATTAATATTTATCTGCCCCTGGCTGCCTGTCATGTAGCCCTCGATGACTTGCCAAAACTCAGTAAGCGGCCCTCCACCCAAAATAATTGCCTGCCCCCGGTCTGAGTGGTCCAAAAGGATCCTTAGAGGTGTCACCAAACCTCTATTGGATTATTTGTTTATCAATGGGGCACACTCCAAACATACATTGAATGGTTCAGACATGTTAACACCTTGTACATTGGATGCTTGTTGGGAGAAATGTGAGCTGAGTGTGTTTGTTATGTACTGGACATCTTTCCTGTATCTTTTACAAGTTTCTCTTGAAATGCATATTTAGTCTTGTGTTTTCTTTCACTGCTAGGTCAATTGAAATGCATATGTAGTGTGGAAGAAATTAAACTTTGCGTTGTTGTTGTATCAAAATTGACAGAGCCATCTTGGTTTATTTAGAGCTATACAAGTGATCACAAGGAGGGTTCTCAAAGGAACTTTGAACTCTATAAGTATACAAGTGTATTTATACTTTAAACAGCCAGAAAAGATGCATGGTTCAGACAGAGCAACCTTGAAGAAACAGGAAGAAGTTGATCATTTGTTTGTCACACATAGGCAGTTTGCTTATTTAGCAAACACATTGTGTTTTGGGAACAGCTATTAATTTTTGGTTTCTGGAAAGGAGGAGGTTAACATTTGTACACAGAGATTAATATATTAAGACAAAACAAGGCATGAAGGTTTTTATCTTAGAACATTTTAAAACACATAGCATCAGCATCTTTTTTTCTTCTCTTTCTCTCTCTTTTTAGTCAAGTAAGAGACCTGATTAAACTTATTTTCACATTCCCACTTTTGGGCCTTTTTTTTGTTTTGTTTTGGCCCGACATTTAGAAATATTTAAATTCTTTGCATATTGATAAGACAGTTGAAGAAAAGTGTTTTGGTGAGCATGCCAGTGTGGGAGTGATTTTTTGACCTGTTTTGAAGTTTAGTTTGATTTACAAAGTTTTCTTAGCTGGGGAGTCTTTAAGTTTATATAAGATGATTTAAAAGGCAAGACTGAGAAGTACCCAAGTTATGACTATTTAACCCCACCTTGGGAACCAGGAACTAGGTAGAGGCCTTTTTTTTTCCCAAGGGCATAGTGGTGTTGTTGGGGTACATTATTTTTACTCTGTAGTGGCAATTTTTTTTTGCCAGTAGGCGCTTGGCTTACTACTGGTTTTGAGCTTTTTTGTTGGCAGGTGCTAGGCTTACTACCAGTTTGTGGAGGCTGATTACAAGGTTGATATGGAGGAGACTTTGGGTCTAACGGGGCTGATGGTTTTTTTACTGTGTGAAGCGTGGATTCACATTTGGAGTCCTTGACACTTTATTGCAGTGCTGGTTGTCAGAAGTACCTGAAATGGGACTTTCCAGCGGGGTTCCTGCAATGACTTTCATTGATGGACTTTTACATGGACCCAGTTACCAGGCAGGATGGAATGGTATGGCTTATTTGTTTTTTGGGGAGAACTGCTTGTACCTGTGAATGAGAAGCCTTAACATACTTTTTTAGTGCTATACAGTAGTCTAAAATAGTATTATTAAGTAAATGTATATGCTAAGTTCAGTTTTTCGGTTGACAGTAGATTTTATGCTTATAAGGGCTATAGGAAGTGCATCTGGCCATTTTAGGTGAGTTTTAGCACAAATTTTGGCCAGTTTATTTTTTTAAATGCCATTTTGGTGTTTCACTTGGCCTGAGGCCTGTGGATGGTACGGGCAATGAAAGTTCTGCTGGATTTGCAGGACTTTGCAGACTTTTTTTATTATTTGCCCAGTAAAATGAGTTCTTCTATCAGAGTTTATGGATAAAGGAATACCAAACCTCAGAATAGAGTCTTTCAGAAACTTTTTGCTCACAGTGATGGTATCAGCTTTTGCACATGGGTAGGCTTCTACCCATCCAGAGAACATACATACAATAACAAGGACATATTGATAAGAACAACATTTTTGCATTTGAATAAAATCTATTTGTAAATTTACAAATGGCCCCCAAGGTGGGGGATGTACTGCCCTTTTTGTTTTTACAGGCTTTTCACATTCTGGGCTTGACAAATAGGGCAGGTATAACAGTATTGTTGAGCCACAGATGGAAAAGTTGAAGCAAACCAATCAAGCTTAACAGCTTCTATTATCCCCCATTTGCTTACGTGTGCTATGCCATGGTGTATGTGAGCAAGATAGGGAAGAAGGACCGTTGGGGCAACGAGGCAGCCATTCGGGGAGCGCCACAAATGGTTAGGATGTAACAAACACCCAGCCAGTCTCCACGTATATTTTTTTGGTTCTGGAGCTTGATCTTGGAGGAGAGCAACATCGTGAAGACTTGCCAGTGGAGACTGGTTAGTCGAGATAGACAAAAACACAGGTGTAGCCTGAGGAGTGGAAATAGCCGCAGCTTTGGCAGCAGAGTCTGCCAGAGCATTTCCATGTGTAACATTATCATAAGGTTTCTGGTGAGCTTGGCATTTAATAATAGCAACAGCAGAAGGTAACTGTAAAGCATTTAAGGCATTTACATATGGACCATTACTAATTTTGGCACCTTTTGAGGTGAGGAAGACATTTTGCTTCCAAAGTTGACCATAATCATGTACAATACTAAAAGCGTAGTGAGAATCAGTGTAAATATTAACAGATGTACCAGAGGCTAGGGTACAAGCCCTGGTAAGGGCCACAAGCTTGGCAACTTGAGCTGAATACACATTAGGCAAGTGATGGCTTTTTATAACATCATATTGGGAACATACTGCCTATTCTGCAACAAGAGAACCTTCTGAGCTTTTTGACATGATCCATCAACATAAAATACTAGATTTGGGTTTTGCAAGGGGGTGTCCTTTAGATCAGTGTGGGGCATTGTTAGGTGGGCAGTAACAGCAGTACAATTGTGGGGTTCACCATTTGAAGGAGTAGGCAACAGGGAGGCAGGGTTTAACACAGGGCATCTAGTTAAAATAATATTTCCAGCAGAAAGAAGCAAAATTTTATACTTAGTCAATTTAGCATTTGAAAGGTGTTGAGTTTTAGTTTTTAGTAAAAGGGCTGCTACAGTGTGTGGGACAGCAACAGTAAGGGGAGAGCCTTATACAAGGGTAGAGGACAGTTGAACAGTAATAGCAGCTGCAGCTACAGCACAAAGACATGGAGGAAGTCCGGCTGCAACTGGGTCAAGAGCAGAGCTATAATAAGCAATGGGACAGTGCTTGCCTCCATGTGCTTGAGTGAGCACAGCGAGTGCAAATCCATCTTTTTTATGACAAAAAAGAATAAAGGGTTTAATCTAATTTTTACAGGCTGGGCAGTATGGATTTGCCCTACTTCATTAGCATGTTGGGACCAGAGAAATGAGAGAAATGGAGGGACAGCCTTTATGATTTTTTTTGTAACACAGAAAGATTAGGGGACTCAGGCTCAGGAGGTGAGCTAGCTAGGGTAGCAAGTACAGCCATTTTATTAACACAGGGAACATCTAAACAAACACCATTAGGAGAACAATAAATAGTACAGCCGACTTTACAAAGCAAATCTTTGCCTAACAAATTAACAGGAGAACAAGGACTGAGGAGAAAGGCATGTTGATCAGAAACAGGACCTAGAGAAACATGTAAAGGTTGGGAAACAGGAAGAGGAACTATCTGATTTGAAATTTCTACAGCATTTACAACAGCAGAGGAGAGGGGAGTTGTAGAAAAATTTTTAGCTTGGAGAATAGAGTGACTTGCACCAGTGTTTACTAAACATTTTGTAGGAGTGTTATTTATTAAACAGAAAACGAAGGGATCCTCTTGATTAAGTGAGAGAAGTGGGGCTGTGATGATGTTATCATTTCTTAGGCTGTTTTAACAGGAGGCTCCTTGATTTGGGACGGAGAATTGAGTGAGAGGAGGTGGTGGCTGGTCAAACGTCATCCCTGGCTGGCCAGGCCGGTGAGGACATTTAGCCTTCCAGTGTCCTGGATGGCCACAGTAATGACAAGTGTCATTATTTTGGGACTGAAATTCTCCTCATTCCATTCAATGACCACGTCCCTTGCCTCTGAATTGTTCTTGATGGAAACCTCGGCTTCTACCTCTGCCTAAAAAGTCTTTATTTGTAAAGACATAAGCTTAGTTTCCGTGGATTCCTTTTTCTTTTCTTGGCAGGCTGTACAATGATTAGCAATGGTGACAAGTTTTGTAAGCGTTTTAGTTTGCCATCCTACAGCAATTGTACGCAGCTGTTCCTGGACTTTAGAAAGAAGTCCTTGGACAAAAGCGGCGGCAACTACTTCTGGGGCAGTTTCAGCTGCATCCTTAATGCCAGAATGTCTTTTAAATACGAGTTTCAAGAGATCCGTGTAGTTTGCTGGGGATTCTCCTTTATTTTGCTAACAGTTATTTATTTTGGCCCAGTCAGTTTTTCTGGGGCTTTAAGCACGGCCTCAAGAAGGCGTTTTCGGGCATCTACTAAGCGACCTTCCATTCCAGGGTCTTGAGAAGGCCAATTAGCCTGTGTGATGAGGTGGTTACGGGCCTCAGAGGGCAGAATGCTTTTCATTAATTGGTTTAAATCTGCCCATGTTGTCTCATAACAATTGTTTACAGTTTCCAATTCATCTTTAAACTTCTGGGGTTTTAGTTTTTCTTGGGAGTCCTTAAGGCTCCAAACTTGAGATTTTTGATGTTTTTTGGAAGTTTTTGCATACCAATCAAAAAATGTGTCCCACTGAGTCTGCGGCGTTTTATTGCTTCTTGACTCAAGTGCTCTGCGGAGATGAATGATTTTACTTAAATCAAATGTTCCCTCCAAGGGAAACTGCAAGCTAGAATCATCTCTGGTATACCAATTTCATTTGTCTAGAAACTTACAACTTTTATCGCCATAGTGTGTGTACATGTACGATGCTGGAGTCCCTTTTGGTGGAGCCGTTATGTCTTTAGACCCTCCGCTCCCCATGTCTTTAAGCTCAATTCATATAGGTCTTTCACACAGGAGAGGCTTATTGAGGGTGTTCGGTCAGGTCGTGAGATTTGCTAGTGGCACAGGAATGCTGTGGCTAATGTTCAAAGACAAGACTCCGCAGCAATGGCACACAATGCAGTTACTCACTGTTAGACACGGCTCATTCATGAGAGTCGGGGTAGGGAAAATTTGTCCCGCAACACTGATTGTCTTCAGTTTAAGAGTTTCCACCTTGCACCCTTGCTTTCAAAGATCACACAGAACAAGTCTGGCATCCTCGGGGCGGCTGCATGAGGTTTCCACTCCTAGCTTCAGAAAGACCTCATAGTTCTTTACAGAACTTAACTCAATTCACACAGGGAAACACATTCACTGACAGCAGCAACACAGTTTCAAACTCTTTTCTACTCTCAGTTCGTACTTACATAGTGGGTCTGACAATTCTGGCAGCAAAAGGGCCGGATAGGGTAAGCCTCAAGCAGCGAACAGGAAGACACTCTCTCACTGAAAAGCCCCAATAGAGATTTCAAAAGGTCTCTTACCTTAGTTTGGCGCCGGGGCGTCAGTGAGGAGACGGTCTGTATCTCAACCGATCATTCCGGGTGTCCCTATCCGAGTCACGGCACCAAATTGTGGAAGAAATCTAACTTCACGTTGTGGTTGTATCAGAATTGACAGAGCCATCTTGGTTTATTTAGAGCTACACAAGTGATTACAAGGAGGGTTCTCAAAGGAACTTTGAACTCTATAAGTTTACAAGCGTATTTATACTTTAGACAGCCAGAAAAGATGCATGGTTCAGACAGAGCAACCTTGAAGGAACAGGAAGAAGTTGATCATTTGTTTGTCACACGTAGGCAGTTTGCTTATTTAGCAAACACATTGTGTTTTGGGAACAGCTATTCATTTTTGGTTTCTGGAAAGGAGGAGGTTAACATTTGTACACAGAAATTAATATATTAAAACAAACCAAGGCATAAAGGTTTTTCCTTATCTTAGAACATTTTAAAACACGTAGCATCAGCATCTTTTTTTCTTCTCTTTCTCTCTCTTTTTAGTCAAGTAAGAGACCTGGTTAAACTTATTTTCACAGTAGTTACCTCACCTTCACTGACTCAGCCTTTCCTTTGGCTCTCTTAGCTTGGAAATACACATGTGATGAGCATGTCAGCACTCTGCCAATACTTTTAACCATGCCTTCTCAGATGTCTTAGAAGGATGAAGACTGTTATTATGACTGTTATCATCTTATGGCATGGGTCTGGTATCGGGTACCACAAGTACTCCACAGTCTCAATGCCTAATGGTTTGCAAGCCATTAGCGAAGTTTTATTTTTTTTGGCAGTCTTGTTACCACAATCCAGTCTTGCCCCAGCCATTGTCTTGTATACTGGTCAAATTTTCACCTTTTTCATATGCAGCAATATGTCTTAACACTTATCTGATAGCAAGTGAGTGTCTTTTAAAGTCCTCTATTCTCTAAAGTAATTTTTGATAGTCTTGGAGACTCATGAAGTTTTGTGACTAACTTTATATAAAACAATGAATAGTAGAAGAGGTATATAGGCAAAGACAAAAGAGCATCTGTTACATTCAAATAGATATTAGCAATTTCTATAATGCATATAGAGTCCAAAAGTCCTCAAAATTTGGACATCTAGGGCATCTATAAACATTAGGGCTGTGTGAAATGGCACTGTTCCATTTCGACTTGCATTTCACATTTCGACGGAACAGTGTTTTATTTCAAATTTTGTTTAGTTTCAAAACCACTGTTCCGTTTTGTTTTGTCAAAACAGCAACGCTGTTTCGATGCTGTTTTGATGTTTCACCCATAGTTTATAATGGGGAAGCTCAAAACAGCCTCCCTCATCTGGCAGGCAGATTGGGGGCCCACAACCCTGGGAGGGCTGTGGGGGTTGTGCCAGTCCTCCCGGGGTTGCAGGCCCCTGATCTTCTTGCCAGATGAGAGAGAGAAGCCAGGTGCTGGCACCTGGAACCCACGCCAGCAAACCACCAGGGCTGCAACCCTGTGCCCAGCTGACTTGAGTTCCCCTCCCCAGTGCTACGATCGGGCTGGGGAAGGGAACTCAGCCCAGCTCAGCTGAGTTCCACTCCCCAGGGCTATGATTGGGCTGAGCTGATCATAGTGCTGGGGAGGGGAATTCAACTGGGCTGAGTTCCCTTCCCCAACCCAATCCTAGCACTGGGGAGAGGAACTCAGCCAGGCTGCTTTGAAGCTCAAAACGTTTTGAAACTTTCAAAACATTTCAACTGCCCTTGTTTTGTTTCGATTTTGCTGTTTGGAGCGCGAAATGAGTCGAAACAATGTTGAAATGAAACAGCCAGTGAAATTTCACACAGCCCTAATACACAAGCCCAATGCCTGCTCCTAGCACATGTCAGAGCGGACTCAATCTGCTAATTAGCACTCTCCAGCAGCCTCAGTGTCACATGTATTCAGTGTCCCTGCACTTCAAAATGGTTGTGGTGGTTCTTTAACTAAAGCTTATTGAACACTGCCGTTTTGAAGCATGGAACTCTGAATACGTAAGATCTACAGGCGTCTACAACTCCTGGGAGTGGTGAAGATCCAATAAAAATAAGGCCACTGTGTGTACAGTGACTTTATTTTTCTTAGAATATTTTCAGAAGATAATTACTATGGTAATATGAAAATGAAATAGTTGGCAAAGTTAAAACAAATTAATTAACGCTTAGAAACCAGTTTTTCACCATAATGCTGTTTGTGAAAATAACAGAAATTTCTTTATGTTCAATAGAATAAAATTTGCACTGTATTGTGTGTTACATGTTTTATATTGTCTGTATAAATGTCAGCAAAACAAAAAGAACGCACAAAATTTCATAAAGCAAAAATAGGGATTTTGAATGGTACAAGTAATATATTACATCTTTTGAAAACCTGGCTTTAAATTGAAAGTGATAGTCATACCTTGATAAAAAAAACCTATATGCAGTGTATGGTTCAACACTGTTTTCACTGAAAAATTAACAAGTATATGCTAATAAGAGATGTAGTAACACAGAGATTCCTGATAGCTCTTAATTACATATAGTACTATTAGTACAGCTACTCCTCACTTAATGTTGTAATTATGTTCTTGAACAATGCGACTTTATGCAAAATGATTTTAAGCAAATCCAATTACATCACAGTTGTTACCTACTAGCAGGTGGTGCTATAACCAAACATTGCGTGACTTTAAATGAGTATGTTCTCTAATAGATCAGCAATGTAATAATGAAATAATGTTAGCCAGGATGACGTTAAGTGAAGAGTACCTGTAAATTCAATTTGGGAGGTATGCAATTTGTGCTAGATAGCAATATCTTGCTTGAAGTATATTATGCTCATGTCTATATACACTATGCACACACAGAGCCTTACTGTGTACACCCTAGGGGTACTAATGTTCTAACTAATGCACAAACTTTTTTCTAATTAACACAGCACTCCTTTTTATCACTCCTCTTAATTCACTGTTATTCTCATGGATGTGAATAAGCATCATGATCATTCTGTTCCCCAGAAGAGAAAGGTTGACCCTCAATGTATTTCCTTTCTTAAGTCAAATCATATGTGAACTGAAGTAACCTAAAATGAAGATTGCACATAGAAAACCCAGTGGAAAAGAAGCAATATGCAAGTAATTCTTTTGCTGCCCAATCCCAGTGAGAAGAGTTACTCAAATGAACAAGGATTTACTGAATTGGGTCCATATTTATTTTGGATGCAACCTTTTGGTGTAACTGAACCTGTTATATAGATGCTGGATGTGGCTGACAAGTAAAATTGTCAAGATTGAGGAACTAACTCAATCTACATTCAGTCTTCTGTTGATGTTGTCCCTAGTTGTGTTTTAAAGAAATGTCTGACAAGTTAGCTCTTGAAAAAATGAACAGTTATGTCCAGGTATAATTTTTGTTTTCTGTTAGGTTAACACCAAAATGTGAACATTCACATACTTTTTTCCCTAAATCTCTGCATCTTAAATAAAAGATTTGAATTATTTTTAACTTCTGAACATTGATGATGTCTTCTGCCTTTCCCACTCATGCATACGAAACAGTTGTTTTAAATAGTTCGTGGAAGGGCAGGGAATTTAATCTGTTATTTACTGCAAGTGAAATATTTGCACTTTCATAATATACAGTTTAGGTAAATACATTCATCCAAGTATTCCCCCCCGCTTCTTTTTTTTCCAGAGAGGAAACTTTGTTTTTCTCCTCTTTTATTCATTACTTTAGTTTGGGATTAGTTAAGTATGATTAGTTTGCATGCCACCTTAAGTTAATATATGAAGTTTTGTATCTTTGCATGAATAATTGAGTTTCAGAGTTTGCTTGTCTTGGTTAAAAAGAAAACTTTGCAGGTCTTTGTTATTTATACAGCATTTTTAAAAACCTTTGCTACTTCATTCATTGCTGTTGCCAAAATGGGTAGCTTCTTGAGTTCACATTCAGCTATATCTGTGACAACTGTTTTCAAAGTTGTTTGATTTTAAATTAGTGTGAGATTTTACCTAGAGTATGAAATGTGTAGCATGAACCGTGTAAATATTTTTGTTCGTTTTCAAAACACCCTGTATGTAAGTGCTGATTCTGACAGTCTTGGTATAGGACATTAATATTAATACCTGTCTGTTTGCTGTACATTAGGCTCTGGCAAGTAACTGTTTATGCAGAGAATTTCACATAAAGAAAAAAAAGAGCCCATCAATTTTCTTCCCTCACACACACCTATGCAGGGAGCTGCTACTTTTACTTGCCTTTGGTGTAATTTGTTTTGTTAACCTTCCTCAAACTGACAGCTAACAATACTCTCTTGTAAAATGCCTTATTTAGGAATCCTAGCTTTAAACTTCTTACCTTCCACTGAAGCAGTTCAGGAGCTTTTGTGGATGGATTAAAACTCATTACCAGTAGTGACTGTGGCAGGCCAGTAGGGATGGCCCTGCATTGAGCCACCCACCTCACTGCTTCTGACCACCTTCCAGGCTCCAGGTGCCTTCCTGGGGGTGCCTCACGTCTGGCCGACCCCCTTCCTGTAGCACACCTGCTTAGCCTGGGGTAGAACTGCCACCACCCAGGGATGGGCTTGATTCTGTGCCCCCTGGGAAACACAGGCCTAGTAGCCCTCAAGGGTACTTGAATCATTCAAGAACTTGGGGTGCTTCCCTCAGGTGGAAGCACAAGTAGCGGTCTCCCTTAGTCAGCCGAACCAAGGGGACCCCAAAGCATAATCTAGCTCCACTCCCAATAAGTTTCCCACGCTAGGTACAAAGGAGAACTTTATTGGTTACAAGAAGTAGGGTTGGAATAGGGTACACAGTTGTGTAGTGTCAGAGAAATCCCATAGAGCAAACAGGGTGGTTGGGGTAGCCTTTGATCATGCATCTGAGTTACTGCAAGCTATATATCTAGTTAGATCTCAGGTAGCTTACTCACAAGTATCCAGAGGTAGGTGGAGATTCCCGCTGGAGGCAGGCAGTTCCTTGATAATGAATTTTGAGAGAGAGAGCAAGTTTCAGATGGTCCAGCTCTTCTGTCTCTCTGAGTGTTCCTCATGGCTGCTGCCCCTTCTTCCTGGATAGTCCTTAACTTATATAGCCCTTATGACCTCATTTACCTGGTTAAATGAAGACCAGCACCTGTTGGCTGTTAGCCAACCAATTTGAAATGCATCACTAGTTGCTGGGCAGACTGGCAGTCTCTAGCTCACCAGGGTGCCCAAGCCCCTCATCCAGGTATGTGATGCCAGTAACATTGGCAGAGGGAGCAGGTTTCCCCCCTCCCTCAGGAATGTATCCAGCTCAGGTTACCTAAAGAGATAGGGTAAGGTATGTATCCTCTGCTGGGCCCATCCTAACCAAATTGTCACAGAGCAGAGTTTTTGGGGAGAAACAGAGGTGGCCTTCTGCCACCATGACAAGACCATATAGGAACTTCCAAGGATTTTAAAGTGACATTTGGTAAATAAGTCACAGCACCCACAGCATGCTGTGCTATTGCTCCTCAACCCCCCTTTTCAGTGACAGAATGTAATTTAGGCAGTTAGTAAATGATTGCATAGGTTCTAGTGCATAATGAACACACTAAAATTATTCATGTGAGACTAGGGATTCATGACTGCTCACCATAAAAGTTATGTTTTAGAGAAATGCAGATCAAAGTTTTGCAGTTTACAGGAAAATGCTGAATATATGCATGCTATGTAGCAGCGCTACTACGAAATTAAGCCAGTTTATATATTTTTGGCTCCCTTGTGTTTAACATTTGTTGTCAGGCTTTAGATGAAATCACTTACCACTTACTATTACTGTTTATTTTTTAAGCTGAAATAATTTGTTGAAATGTGAACCATGCCAGAGATCATCCAGGGGTTGTTCATAAAGAAAAGGTGAATCAAAGGAATAGTATTTCACCTTAACTATGATGTTGTGCATGTTCCTGTACATAAACTAGACCCTAATCATGTAGGGAATTAAAGAGCCCCTTGCTGGTTGTTTAAAGAAAGAACTTTAAAAAATTTAATTTACAAACTTTTGCCATGGAATTAATCAGCTCTTGGCATTTGTTAGGGCAAGTGCTGTGGGACTGGTGATACATCTAAATGGTCAAAACTTATTCACAAAGCTGAATCATTTGCAAGCATATTTTTCAGCTTACCTCAGTCTATGTTTATTAGTTTATGAAACTATTTTATTCTGTGTCTTATGCTGCATTTGCCTCATCTATTGCTATAGCATAAATAAATACATAAAACTCAGAAGCTCCAAATATATTAATATCTGCTTCCAAATACATTAACATCTTTTCAAAGGAGTTCGGTGGCAGAACAATTCAGTTGTTAGCACTTTCCAGAGGTAAGGCCCACTTTTTGAAACAGGTATACATTGGTATACATTGGAGTGTTTCAGTCATGCATTGTTTTGGTACTGGTAGAATGATGTTGTAGCTGTGATGATCCAAGAAATGTTTAAGAGGCAAGGAACTTTTGGGGTGATATCTTTTACTGGACCAACTTTATAGTTCGAAGAGATCTTAGGCAAGCTTCCAGGCACAAAGTTCCCATCTTCAGGCCTGTACCAAAAGATGAGAAAGGGTAATTTGTGCCCAAAAGCTTTTCTAAGAGCTCTCCCAAATATACAGTTCTTCTACTAAAAGGTATTAACAAGAAGATCCTTGTCTCTTGCATACATTGTTGTACACTTAAGAACTTTTCCTGAAGAGTTCATTGTCTGCATCAGTGCTCTCCATTTTTGAAAAAAAAAACAGTCCTTCTGTTTCAACTATGGCTTTTATAGTTCTTTTATCCCCAAAATATAGAGATTTTTTTATTTTCCTGTCGTCTACTACAGGGTATGTGGCCTATGGTCCATGGCAGGTCCTACTAGCCTGTGGAGGTCTTCAAAGAGGTCCGATTAGCCTGTGAAAGTCTGATCTGTCATAGTGGGAAGGATCAGTGGCATGGAGCTGTGCCATGCTGCCCATCCCTTCTGAAGTGCTCCCCTCTGCTGTTTGCAGAAAAGGGAACATAGACACGGCAGAGCAGAATGAATGCAGGCAGCTGGCTGCTGGGGAAGGAGGGACAGGAGAGACTTCCAGCCTCTAGATATATTTGGGTGACAAGCTCTGCCCTTGATCAACAAAAGCCTGCCAACCCTAATAACCTAGATCACGAGTCAGCAATGTTTTTGGCAGAGTGCCAAAAACACCTTCTGCCTTGACTTGTAAGATGTTGGCATGCCAGGGGTGGATGGTTGGGGAGCTGCAAGGAGCCTGATCTTTGTTGTGGCAGCTCAGCCCTGACTTCTTAACCGTCTGACCCAAGGTGCGTGCAGAAATCAAAATTCTTTTGCGTGCCATGCAATCTAGATAATGATCTAGATAATATAGTACCTCATAATAACTTGAATTTGCCTTGCTCCAGAATAAAGCTTGGACTTGATGAATCAAAAATGCAATCCAAAAGCATAGGACAATGTGATATCCACGCAATAAATTGTTTTTATTGTGTATCTTTGCCCAGCTTATCTGTACTCTATTTAAGATGTCCCTGTTTGGTTACATTTTATGAACTTGCCTAAATGTAAGTATGTAAGCAGCCTAACTGAATTCATGCTTAAAGTTAGGCATGGCGAACGTCTGCAATTTAAAATTCAAAACCTCTGCGCATCTTCATGCAGCTGTCCTTAGGAGCATATTTGCTATATCTAAATATTAAATAGCTGCTTCTTTTAAAGTCAGCTGACTGGCAAAGAGTTCTTACTTGTGTGTGTGTGTAAAATCTCAAGTTACATTTTTTCACAAGTCACATTTGTTTAAGATGTTTTTGTTTCATATTTTATTTTAAAATTCCACTTGCTTTTGTGTTCTTATTCTGTCTCTTACTGTAAGCTGCCCTGAGTCTTTGTTGGAAGAGGCAACATATATATCTAATAAATAAATATTTTGGTCTGAACATTTCGTACCCTCCATAGTACTTAGGAAAACTGTCTAATATTATTTGAGAGGCAAGGATTTCTTTCAATGATATATTTTATTGGACCAACTGCGTAGTTAAGATATCCATGCAGTTGGTCCAATAAAAGATGTCATCCAAAGAATCTTTGTCTCTTACATAATTCCTTGACTATCACAGCTATATCATCACTCTAATATTATCTCTAATAATACTAGAACTGAAACAAGTCATAAAAAATACTATATTCTATTAGCATTTTTTTCTTTTCCCCTCATAACTTACCAGTGCTTTCTCTTCTATAGCAATGGAGGGGGAGAGGGCAAATTTAAGACAACTCTCTTGTAATTAGATTGTATACTTGGAAATTTATAACAAATTATAAATTTTCCATATATAGAATATAATTACTGGGGGGGGTCATCTTAAATACAGGGTCGACTTAGACTTGAGTGAATATGGTAATTTAGTTTTTCTGCTGCAAAGAACTCAGAAAGTCTACAACTATGGATTTCTGTTTGAAAACTCTGGATTAATCTTGTGAATTCATGTTTGCCAACCTAACAGTGCTAATGTTATATGCAGTGGCAATGCATAGAGGTGCACCCCCTGAGAGTGCCGGTGCACCTCCTAACTGGCTGCGCTCACCACTTAGGTGATGGGCAGGGGGGCAGGCATAAGCGCTGGTTCCCCCCTTGCAAGCACCGGCCAAGCTCTGCAGCTGCTCCCAGAAGCAGGTGCAGCCACTCCTGGAAGCAGCTGCAGCAACTGGCTGCAGTGATTGGCTGTCGTGGGATTGACTGCAGAGGGACTCCCCAGGCAGGATCAACTGTGGGGGACCCCCCTCCAGTTGGTGGGACTGGTCACGGGGGAGGGGATGTACCCTCCAACTAAGGCGACACCAGTCACCCATGGTTATATGAGACTGTTACACCCTTGAAAGGTTCTCAAAGGCACCTCAGGGTGCCATGGCATCCTCTTTGAGAATCACACATTTAGACACAGAACTTATCAGCACTCCTCACCTTATAGAACCACAGAACTTATCAGAACCCCTCAGTTCTTATAAGCACCCTTATATCAGTTCTCAACCTTTTTAGACTCAAGGCACCCTGTCATTAGATTCTAGGTTTCCCTCATAAAATGCCAGCTTTTATTGTTTTTTTTTTGAATATGGAAAAATTATAAAACAATTATTCTGCTGCAAAGTACTTAGAAAGACCAAAGAAGATCAGATTGTTTATGACACTGTGGAAGCCAATTTGAAATCTTTGAGTTTATCTTGTGAATCATGTGTAGATATTTGCACACCACATTGCTAATATTGTCTGGCACCCTTAAAAGGATCTCATGGCACACCAAAGTGCTGTGATACCCCAGTTCAGAATTTCTTCCCCATATACTATTATGCGGGTAACTTCCTCCCCCATTTATGCATCTGTGGGTGTGGATAGACATAATGCTTGAACTGTTCCAAGAGTGATACTGATTGGGGATAATTCACCATTGTCCCTGGATAGAACTGTCTGCACGTACAATGCTAAGGTTTCTTAAGTAGAACCCTCACCTTTTGGAGAGTGTATTGCTGCCAAAATGCCACCAGAGGGTGGTAGAGTTTCCAGACCATTATGTCTTCCAGGGAAGAATGGAGGAGTTGGCAGGGTCTGGGGAGCTGTGTGGTACCCTGCTTGTGGTTCCCAAGGGGTGTGTGCTCCAGAGGCCCCCAAGATCTCAACAGCTCCCCAGACTGTCAACGGCTTTTCAGCCACTGCCTTGAAATCCATGCTGTTAATTTCACCTCCCTGCTAAGGACCCTATTCTCCATGGTTCCAGGCTCATGTAACTGGCATGGGGTAGGAACAGCTCTGGAGCCATCCATGGTCTTGGGACTTTAAAGCAGTCCTTGCTTCTGCTCCCATGGTGCAGTCTGCCCATTGTTGTGCAAAGGGATGTTTCTGATATAGTTCTGGCAGCCCCTTGCCCTGCACGTGTCAGGGGTAAGAAGCAGTGCAGTCTGGGATGTCTAGAGGACTGACCAAATACCAGGCATGGAATACTCTGTCCCCCCATATAACATTGAGCCAGTACATGGAGGACTCATTCAAAAAAATATTTGATTTTCAAGTTGAAACATTCTAGCAAGTCTAAGCTGGTCTTCAGTGGTATGTATGTTGAGACTCTCGGGGCATTTGTACACATGTTTGTGCTGCACATGCAGTTTTATAAACAGTGAAATACGTGTCAGGTGAGAAAATGGCAGTGGCGCACTTTTTAACTAAAACACCTTGCTTTATTTCAAACGCACACTGCTGCCATTTTCTGTGCACAGATGCACATTTCACCTATTATACAATAGCACGTTACACAGAGCAATGTGCATCAGCTCGCATGTGGAGTAGCCTCGATTAATCAAGTGTGCTTCAACCCACTGGATCTCCGGAGCATTGAGTGACAAAAAGGTATGTGTATAAATGCCCTGGGGGTTTAAAGTGTGTTTAGAATGTTCTGAGCATTACATCAGTCCATGCCCTAAATGCCAGGCCCAATGTTATTCTTGGTTTACCTTTATATTTAAAACATAAAGAAATATTTACATCCTTTTGGACAGATAAACTGCTACCCATATCTCCTAGGCTACCCATATAGGCTCTCTCTCATTATATTCTTATGAAATTCCTTCCAGATGTTTGCCTCCTGAGAATGGATTCCCTTTGCTAAAGGTTTCCTCTTTTGAAATGTAAAGATTAGGGCTGTGTGAAGCTTTGATCCCTGATTCAATTCGACAGAGATTTAGCCTGATTTGGTGGCTGAATCTCCAAATGTGAATTGAATCAGGAGACCCTTTAATCTCTCCAAATTGAATCGGAACCCTCTGAATCGCTTTGGAGAGATTTGGAAAGATTCAGCGATTTGGACATAGACACAGCTGTAAACATTTTTTTTACATACCTCGAGGTAGCAGGCAACTCATGAATGCTGCAATGCTGGGGCAAATAGAGCATCTCACAGGAGTGTGGGGGGCTCCCCAGTGCGCTCAGCAGCAGACCTGGAAGTGGACCAGAAGCACTTCTGGTCCACTTCCAGGTCCGCTAGGGAGCACGCTGGGGGGGCCCCCCACATCTCCCTGGGTCATTGACTGGTGCTTTCTAGGTCTGGGGGGCCACCCAGGATCCCCCCTCAGCCAATCACCAAGCCGAGGGGGCCATGAGGAGGCCCCCAGTGTGCTCCCCAGTGGACCCGGTCCACTTCTGCGTTTGCCACTGAGCGTGTGGAGCATCCCCCCGCGCTCCTGTGGGATGCTCCATCCACCCCACCATCACAGCATTAACAAACTGTGCTGGTACCTCAAGGTATGTAGAAAAAACATTTAAAGCTGTGTCTACATCCGAATTGTTGATTCTACAAATCAGCCTTGAATCTTCCGATTCGGATTTGGCTGAATCGAATCAGGGACAGCGATCTGAATCAACAAATTGAATCACTGTCCCTGATTCGGGCCAAATCCAAATTGAATAGGGCCCAATTTGCACACCCCTAGTAAATATCAGTTGTTTGTGAATGGGTTCACAACCACACTGCCATCTCCCTGGCTGGCTGATTTGCATAGTAACTCCAGTATAAAGCCTCAACGTTTAACTGCCTTTCTGCAAGCTGTGGTTTCTCTGTATAGCGAATAGTCCTGGCCAGGTATGTCACAGAATTTTGGAGGGGTTTCATAGTTGTTTCATAGTTGGTAGTGTCGGAAGGGACCTGAGCAGATCATCAAGTCTGACCCCCTGCCAAGGGCAGGAAAGAATGCTGGGGTCAAGTGACCTTAGCAAAGTGATTATCTAGCCTCCTTTTGAAGACCCTCAGGGTAGGAGTGAGCACCACTTCCCTTGGAAGTTGATTCCAGATCCTAGCTGCCCTGACTGTGAAGTAGTGCTGGGTGTGGCTCCTGGCAGGGCATGGCTCCAGCCAGTGCTGGCCCCAGGGGGTGGCGCATCCAGACTGGCTTTGGCCATGTGCCACCCTCCCCCCCTGCTCTGTGCCTGTCTGAGACTGCTCAAAATTAGGATTTACAGTACCTAATTAGTCACTGATGGGGTTTTAATTAAAAATGTAATGAGTTTGTCCCTTTTTTTTTTCTTGGTTGCAGCTTGGCTTACTAGCTGTAGGGTTACCGGGAGTGGGGCTGGGGTGGGGCAAGGCAGGCACAGCCCAGCTGGCCATACAGGACTGAGCTGCAAGCAGCTAATCAGGGGGGCATGGCTCCTGCTGCTGCATGCACCGCAGGCAGCACGAAGGTGTGTGCCCCCGGATCTACACGAGGAAGGACAGGCTGCCACTGACTGGTGAGGGGGTGCATGCTACATTGGGGGGAGGCAGCAGTGGTGCTGGAAGGAGGCTACGGGGGTGTCTGCAGCCACCCCAAGATTCTCTATAGCCCACCTGACCCCCCTCCCAATGCCACCACTGCCCACCCCCAGTATAGCATGGCCCCCCTGCTGGGAAGAGCCCAGCACTGTGCCAGCCTCAGCCTGTAGCAGCAGTGCCCTGCCCCATGCAGATCAGGGGCATGTGACCCCTATGCCTCCTGGGATGCATGCAGTGATGGGAGCTGCCACCCCCTCCGCATGCCCCCCGGATGAGCTGCGGCTCTGTCCCGTGCCCTGCCCCCCACCCCAGCTGTGCAGGGCCTGGCGGGGCTGGCACAAGCATTCCAGGGGCTCTGTTGCCTCTGGCCCATCAGCGCAGCCGAGGCTGGCCGCACTCTGGCCCCTGGGCAATATGGGGTTGGGGCATGTGTGGGGCTGGGGGGAGGCGCAGCCAGTGCTGGTACCAGGCAATGAACCCAGGTGTAGGGGAAGGAATGGGCACAGCAGGCCCCAGCCCTGATCCCAGGCCTGGCCCGGCTACACCCCCTCCCAATCCTTTCCCTGTCCTGGTCCCAGCTGCAGGCCCTCTCCCTCTCCCTCTATCCCCCCCACCCCTCCCCCCACAGACTTTCCCGGTCAGGTGGCTCAGGGACACAAGGTGTGTAAATATTAGAATCCAATTTAATGGCTAGATCTAGTGTCCTTTCTTTCCTGCATGTGTTTTGCAGAGTGTGAGCATGCTGCTAACTCTGGCACGAGACTTCCCTGGTAGGTGTTGAGCTGGCTGAGAGTCCCCAGGGGAGCTCATCTGTTTGTGTTTGCAAGGATAGACATGGCAGGGTTGTTTGGACAGATCCGGAGATGTGCTAATTAGAAGTTAAAGATCCACTTTCTGGCACCAGATATGAATGCATTAGAGTGGGGAACACTTTCTAATACGCTGCCTTTTGCAAACCTCACGCCACATTAAAAATTTTTGCTTTGAAAAATCCCCAGTCACTACAATAGGAAAGGGAGAAGGAAAATGGATAAATATTTGAAAAGAAAAGATTCTGATGCTTCCGCATCCACTTGCAGTGACGAAGCTGAACACGAGCACAAGAAAGTAAAATCTGTGAGCAGAGACTACTGTGACAGTTATTTGCGTTATGGATTTTCTTTTACTGGGGAACCATCTTGCCCTCTTCCACTGTCTTGTGTGCAAAGACAAACTTTCAAATCATGCCATGGTTCCAAGTAAATTGAAATCACATCTTACAACCAAGCATCCATTCCTTGCTAACAGGGATAAAGACTATTTCATGTGTTTGAAGGATCAAAATGAAAAGCAGGTGCGAATGATGACAGCCAGTGTAGCAGTGTCTGATAAATTGCTGGAAGCAAGCTACCTAGTCACTGAGCTTGTTGCAAAGACAAAAAGCCACACACAATCACAGAGTCTTTAGTTTTACCAGCATGCAAAGACATTGTGAGAGTAATGTTAAGTTCAAATGCAATCAAAGAAATTGCAAAGGTTCCCCTTTCAGACAATATGATAAGTCGCCGCATCACCACATTGATGACATGTCTGCTGACATTGAAACTGTTGTTCGAGAAAAAATGAAATCAAGCAGAAAATTCATACTGCAGCTTGATGAGTCAACAGACATCAGTGGTCATGCTCAGCTCTTGGGTAAAGTCAGGTTCATTGATGGAGATAGTATAAAGGAATTTTTTTTATTTTGCAAGCAGATGCCAGGTACAACTGGAGAAGAAATTTTCGGTGTGACAATGGACTATCTTGAACAGAGAGAACTACACTGGAAAAACTGCCTGAGTGTTTGCACAGGCAAGGCTGCTTCAATGATGGGGAATTTGAAAAGATTTGTAAGCAGGGTCAAAGAACAAAGCCTCAATGTTCTGGTGACCCACTGTTTCCTGCACCGGGAAGCACTTATGACTAAAACATTACCTGTAGAGCTCTCTTTAGTGTTGGAGGGAGCAATAAAGATTGTAAACGTCATAAAAGCACAACCTTTAAAAAGTCACCTTTTCTCCTTGTTGTATGAGGAGATGGAAGCAGAACACCAGACTTTGCTTCTGCACATGGAAGTACCCTGGCTTTCCCGTGGAAAGGTTTTATCATGTTTGTACAAACTGAGAGAGGAATTAAAAATGTTAACTTCTGACGAATTGGAATACACAGACCTGCTTGTTGATGTAGAATGGTGTGCAAAGCTTGCTTACCTGGCTGATATTTTCCAACACCTCAATGATCTGAACAGGAAAATGCAAGGAAAAAATGAAAATCTCTCCAGCAGATCCAACTATTAGTGTTTTGGTCCAGCATTTGAAAAATCTTGAAGAGACATTTAGTTTTTATTTCTCCTCAGTTCATATTGAAAATTTTAACTGGGTCAGTAATCCTTGGAGTTTATCTGCAATGGAAAACACTAAGAATATTTCATTATTGGCTCAAGAGAAACTTACCAAATTAAGGATGGATTGCAGTTTTAAAATTTAATTTGGTGACATGCTGTTGGACACATTCTGGTTGACTGTTACAAACGAAAATCCAGTCTCAGACAATGCAATCTCAATTTTGTTGCTGCATCCGGCCACTTGCTTCCCCTCCCCCCTGCTGCTCCGTGTCCAGCCAGTGTGCCATGGGATGAAAAAGGCCGTGTAAATGTGCCATGGAATAGAAAAGGTTGGGAAATGCTGCTTTTGGCAATGGGCATCTTCTGCAGGGTGCCATGAGCCAGGCAGGCTTGCTTTGACATTGCTGTGACTAGGTAGTGTGTCTGGGTCATGGTGGGGCAGGCAGCAAGAATGCAGGTTTGATGTACCTTGAGTCTTGGCTGTCCACGTGTATAATGCCTTGTGTATAGTGCCTTCCTAGACAGATTTCAAAGAAGATCCCACTGCTGTTCTTCTTGGGCATTGCTTCTCATTACTGTCATAGCTGGAGAGATAGGCAGTGATGGAGAAGGTGTGTCCAGTGTGCTGCTTCCCAGTCACATTATAAAATTAAAAAATAGATTAATTTCAAATACCCTGGCTCATACAAACATAAATATGACAAAACTGAACATATCTTAACTATATTTAGTGATCAACTATATTTAGAAATCAAACACTATATTTAGTGTTTGGCAATCTAATTTGGGGAAATATCTATGCATGGTACCTAGAGAACACCCAGATTAAGGCAAGGGATGTAGTTGTCATGGGTGATCTAAACTACCCGGACATCTGCTGGGAGGAGCAGTCAGCCATGTCAGACCGTTCCAGGAGGTTCCTGACCGAGATACAGGCCCTCCACTTAACCCAGAAGGTGAACAGTCCCACCAGAGGAAATGCCCTGTTGCACCTGGTCCTGGCCACAGGCAATAATCTGGTAAGGGGGCTCCAGGTCCTCGACCACCTGGGTGATAGCGATGATCACTTGCTGGAATTCATCATCCAGCGCAGGGTGCCAAAGGCCTGCAGCAAGGCAGTAGCCCTAGACTTCAAGAGGGCCAACTTCAATGAGTTGAGGAGATTGGTGGGAGAGGCACTGGGGTTCTCGAGGGCAGGGGAACTCAGTGCTCAAGATGAGTAGTCGTTCCTTAAGGAGACAATACTCAGGGCCTTGGTGAGCCCCCTGGCTCACCAAGGACATCAGGGAATCCCTGGTTGCCAAAAAGGCGGTGTACACCTGGTGGAAGGGGGGTGCGATCTCCAAAGAGAAGTATACCTCCACTGCTCGGGCCTGTAGGGGAGCTGTTAGGAAAGCTAAGGCGGACATAGAGCTAGGACTAGCATCCACGATCAAAGATAATAAAAAGTCCTTTTTCAAATATATAGGGAGGATGAAGAAGGTACCGGGAAATGTGGGGCCCCTGCAAGATACACTGGGCAATCCGGTGGTTGTGCCAAAGAAGAAAGCAGACCTCTTTAACAAATTCTTCACCTCCGTTTTCTTGTTCAGGGACAGGGACTCCCCCACCATGTTTCAAGATGAACTCAAGGGGAATGCCTCCAGACCTAAGGTTGAGGAGGACCGGGTTAGACTGCTTCTGGAGGGGCTGGGCATGTTCAAATCAGCAGGTCCAGATGCTCTCCACCCCAGGGTGTTGAGGGAGCTAGCAGGGGTTATTGCAGGGCCCTTGGCAGGGCTTTACGAGTGCTCGTGGTGTTCGGGCCAGGTGCCAGATGATTGGAAGATAGCCAATGTGGTCCCCATCTTTAAAAAAGGGAGGAGCGAGGACCTGGGCAACTATATGCCCATCAGTCTTACCTCAATTCTGGGGAAACTCTTTGAGAAGATCATCAAGGAGCACATCTGTGATGGGCCGGCATCAGGGATGATGCTCAAGGGCAACCAGCACAGTTTCATTAGGGGCAGGTCATGTCAGACCAACCTGATTGCCTTTTACGATCA
>NW_005843080.1:341472-362893 GCF_000455745.1 Alligator sinensis
GAGGGAAAGACTGCAGCAAGACCTGGATAGCTTGCAGGGGTGGGCTAACAAAAACAGGATGCGTTTCAATAGGGACAAGTGCAGGATGCTGCACTTGGGCAGTAGTAACCAGGAGCACACTTATAAGATGGGAAACTCCCTTCTTGAGAGCATGGAGGCAGAAAGGGATCTTGGAGTCATTATTGACTCCAAGATGAACATGGGCTGACAATGCAAGGTCACGGTCGGCAGAGCTAACCGGACCTTATCGTGCATCCACAGGTGCATCTCAAGTAGGGCCAAGGAGGTGATCCTCCCCCTCTACGCGACACTGGTCAGGCCACAGCTGGAGTACTGTGTCCAGTTCTGGGCACCCCACTTCAAGAGGGATGTGGACAACATTGAGAGGGTCCAGAGGAGGGCCACGCGCATGATCCCAGGACAGCAGGGCAGACCCTACAATGAGAGGCTATGGGACCTGAACCTGTTCAGCCTTCACAAGAGAAGGCTGAGGGGGGGACCTTGTGACCGTCTATAAACTCACTGGGGGGGACCAGAAGGGTTTGGGGGAGACCTTTTTTTCCCTACCGCCCTCTGGGATAACAAGGAATAACAGCCACAAGTTTTTGGAGAGTAGGTTTAGATTAGACATCCGTAAGAACTACTTCATAGTTAGGGTGGCTAGGATCTGGAACCAACTTCCTAGGGAAGTGGTGCTGGCTCCTACCCTGGGGGTCTTTAAGAAGCAGCTTGATGCCTACCTGACTGGGGTCATTTGAGCCCAGTTTTCCTCCTGCCCAGGAAATGGGCTCGGACTTGAAGATCTTCAAGGCCCCTTCCGACCCTACTTCTATGATTCTGTGATCAATCCTGATTTGGAGTAAGTTCATGACACTTATAGAATTGCATAGACAGCTCCTTCCTTGATCAAAAGACTTTTCCAAATAACAGCTGACTATTCAATATTTAGAAAGAAAAATTAAAGAATGTAAATTAAAGAATGTATAATCAGAAAGTGGATTTATTAAAGTAATGAAATTAAAAAATTTCCTTTAATATGCAGAAAATCTTATCTATTAGTGAATATTCAGACACTTACTCATTACTTATGGTATTTCAGAACACAATTAGTTAATAATAATACAGGCAGTCCTCAGACTTACGACACACTTGGTTCCTAAAAACCATGTCTTAAGTCGAGAAGTCACATCTCGGAACAAATTTTTCCATAGAAACAGTGTTACAAATGGGGGATTGGTTGCTTTACGATGGTTGATACTGCATGCAGCTGGTAAGTGGTGGAAGGAGAGGGGGAAGAGAAGGGATGTGGGGGCAGATCAATGCCCCCTGCAGTGAGGGAAGGACTGGGGATGGGGATGGGACCAGAGCTGAGGCAAGCACTGCCCAGCTGGGGCCATGCAGGTCGGGGGGATGGCTCCTGCTGCTGCACGCTGGTTGTCTGACAGCTTGACCAACAGTTCCTGCCACTGCTCCCACCACTGGTCCAGGAGGGAATGGTGGGGGGGCGTGTGCCCCCGGATCTTTGTGCGGTGAGGCAGGGAGGCAGGAGGCTGCACTCCAGGTGGGCGATGAGGGCCACGGTGAATTTTTGGGGGGCTGCAGCCCCCCCAATAGCCCCCACTCCACCACCTGCCCTGCTCCAATCTGGGGGCACATGCCCCCTCATGCCCTCCTGCTGCTCACCCAGCTGGGGCAGGGCGGGCATGGGGTGGAGTTTCTGTGCTGCCTCCAGACTAGCGGCGTGCAGTTGCAAGAGCCACCCCTCCCTTCTCATCCCCCCCAGATGAGCCTTGGCTTACAGGGCATGGGGGGTTGTGCACCCGGATCAGGGCGGGGCAGCCAGCTGAGCAGGGGCTATGAGGAGGCTGCAGCAACCTGAAAATTCACCGTAGACCCTGCTGCCCACCCAGAGTGCAGCTCTGTGGAGCCTTGGCCCTGCCCACCCCACCCCACGCAGATCTGGGGCACATGCCCCCCCATGCCCTCCTAGACCAGTGGCAGGAGCAGCAGCAGGAACTGCCAGATGAGTGTCTAGTCAAGCAGCGTGCAGTGGTGGGAACCGCCACCCCCCTTATGCCCACCCAGCCCCAGCACTTGCCCCAGCCCTGATCCCAGCCCCATCCCCGGTCCCTCCCTCACCCCAGGGGGTGTTGATCTGTGCCCCATGCCCCTTCCCTTCCAAGACTTACCAGGTGCACATAGTATTGACTGTTATAAAGTCAAAACCCATGTCAGAACATTGAAATGGAGTGTCAATTTATAAACATTGTAAGTGATGTTCGTCGCAACTCAAAAAGTCTCAAGTCGAGAACTGCATGTAATTAATAATATTTATGTATCACATGTTAAATTTCTACTTAAAACTCTGGCAAAAAATTAAGTATGTAATCTTGTGTTTGCATTGAAAATGTATTTCCTGTAGCAATGCAATAAAATTAAAACCTACAGTATAATTTATCTCTATTACAAGAGGACAATGTAAGCGATTGCCAGTAGTAGCTTCCCATTGTGAATCCACAGTTCCCTGTTCTCTTCTTGCCAGTTACTTATTCTTCCAGAATAAATTTCTGAATGTTTTTTCTGCATGTCATAGCAAAATATGTATATATATTTGTTAACTTACTGTGTCAGCTCTCATCCATCGCAGCCAATAGACACTTGGGAAATATATTAGCCAAGTATTTTCAGTTAATTAGTAGGAGTTTGATTCTGCTGCCACTGAAGAAAGAGGTACAACTCAGATGAACTTCATAGATTTAATAGATTTTTGGGTCAGAAGGGACCTATTAGATCATCGAGTCCGACCCCCTGCCCTGGGCAGGAAAGAGTTCTGGGTTCAGATGACCCCAGCCAGGTGTTTGTCCAATCTCCTCTTAAATACCTTCAAGGAAGAGGACAGCACCACGTCCCTTGGAAGCGCATTCCATATTTTGGCAACCCTCATGATGAAGAATTTTTTCCTGATGTCCAGTCTAAATTTGCTCCCCTTCAGTTTGTAGCCATTGTTTCTAGTTACCCGATGGGTGCCCTGGTAAACATTGTATCTCCTATTTCCTGCTGTCCCCCCCCGATGAGTTTGTTGATGGCCACAAGATCACCTCTCAGCCTTCTCTTGTGGAGGCTAAAGAGATTCAGGTCCCTCAATCGATCCTCACAGGGTTTTTCCTGTAGACTTTTAACCAGGTGGGGGGGCCCTCCTCTGAACCCTTTCCAGGTTATCTGCATCCCTCCTGAAGCATGGAGTCCAAAACTGAACACAATACTCCAGCTTCAGCCTAACCAATGCTGCATAAAGGGGAAGTATCACCTCCTTAGACCTGTTTGTGATACATCTACTTATGCAAGAAAGAGTATGGTTAGGTTTACTTATCATCACATTGGTGACTCATGTTCATCTTGGAGTCGACTACAACTCCAAGATCCCTTTCCACAGTTGTGCTACTTATAATGGTGCTTCCCAGGCTATAGGAGTATTGATGATTCTTCCTCCCTAGGTACAACACATGGTGCATCTAGGTGCAACACTTATCTTTGTTAAACTGCATCCTATTTTGTTCACCCACTTCCCAACCTGTCAAAATCCACCTGGATTCACTCCCTGCCCTCTAGTTTGTTTACCTCCCCCCATCGTTTAATGTTGTCTGCAAACTTGGACAGGGTGCTTTCTACTCCCTCATCCAAGTCATTAATGAAGATATTGAACAGTACCAGTCCAGGACAGAGCCTTAGGGGACTCTGCTGCCCACATTTCTCCAGGTAGAAACTGACCCATCCACCACCACTCCCTAGGTGCGTCTCATAAACCCATTTTCCACCCATCAGAATGTGTAGTAATCTACATTGCAACTGTTTAGTTTATTTATAAGAATTTGGTGCGACACTGTGTCAAAGGTCTTTTTTAAATCTAAGTAAATAACATCTACCTCTATTCCTTCATCCAGGTATTTTGTGACCCGGTTGTAAAAAGAAACCAGGTTAGTCAGGCAGGATCTGCCTGCTATGAACCCATGCTGGTTGCCCCTTAGCATTGTTTTACCCTCTGGTCCCCCACAGATGTGATTCTTAACAATTTTCTCAAAGATCTTGCCAAGGATAGAGGTGAAGCTAACCAGCCTATAGTTACCTGGTTTCTCCTTCCTCTCCATCTTGAAAATAGGGACCACATTGGCCCTTTTCCAGTCCTCCAGGACCTGTCCTGAGCACTACAAGTGCACAAACATTTGCACCAGTGGTTCCACTATGACTCCAGCTAATTCCCTAAGTACCCTAGGATGAAGGTCATCAGGGCCTGTTGACTTAAATGCATCCAACCCCTCCAAGTGCCCCTTTACTAGGTCAGTGCTAACAGTTGGTGGGTTGGTATCTATCTCACACTTACCTAAAGTCCCATTGGGATGTATGCTTGTATCCATGTCCAGGAACACAGATACAAAGAAATCATTTAGGAGCTCTGCTTTGGTCATCCTATCCGTTACCAGTTGCCCTAGTCCATTTTGAAGGGGCCCTATGTTACCCTGCACTTTCTCTTTGCTTCTTACTTATTTAAAGAATGACTTTTTGTTATCTTTAACTTTTGCTGCTAGCCTAAGCTCTATTTTTGCTTTGGCTCTCCTCATTGCTTCCCTGCAGGCTTGAGCCAAGCAGGTATACTCCTCCTTGGTGGCTGCCCCCTGCCTCTACAGCCTGTAGGCCTGTCTTTTCCCCTCCAGGCTCTCTTGGATTTCCCTGCTCAACCAAGAGGGTTTCTTTGCTCTTTTTCCCCCCTTGATGTGTACTGGGATGGTCATCTTCTGTGCCTGCAGGATCAGTCCCTTGAGAAATGCCCACCCTTTCTGGACTCCCATCTCTTCAATGCTTTTGCCCATCAGTCCCTCCCTAACTAATCTCCTGACCTTGTTGAAGTTGAGCTTCCTGAAGTCTAGCACTTCAGCCCTAATAGTTATTTTCCCCACTTTTCACCAGATAGTGAACTCTATCAATAGGTGGTCACTATCCCCTAGGTTACCTTGTACCTGCAGATCTCCCACCAAGTCATCCCCTGTGGCCAGCACCAAGGCATTTCCCCTAGTGGGATTGTTTACCTCCTGTAATAGATGAAGGTCCTGTAAGCAGGTTAGAAACTTACATGAACAGGCAGACCTGGTTGTCTGTTCCTCACAGCAGATGTCTGGGAAGTTTAGGTCACCCATGACAACCAGGTCCTTTGAGCACACTGCCTCTGAGAGCTGTCTCAAGAATTCTAGGTCTAACTCATCCCTCTGGGGGCTGTAATAGACCCCCACTACCAAGTCCCTTTCTCCCCAACTCCCCTGTAATCTGACCCATAGTACCTCAATTTGCTCTTCTTCTAGGCCCAACTTAACTATAAAAGATGTATATTGTTTCTTAACATAGAAAGCAATGCCCCCCCCCACTTTTTCCCCACTCTATCCTGTCTGTACAGCCTGTAGCCCTCAGTGCCCGCTGCCTAGTCATGGGTAGGGTCCCACCAGGTTTCTAATAGCCCAACCAGGTCGAATTCTTTGTTTGTAAGCAGTAATGCAAGTTCCTCCTGCTTGTTCCTCATGCTCCTAGCCTTAGTATAGAGACATCTAAGCCCCCCAGTAGGCGTCCTTACTACTTCCCCATCCTGATGCTTAGTGGAGCCCTTGGTACTTAGCTGGATTGTTCCAGCACCTGGCTCATGGTTCATCATTCCTGGTCTCACTCTGTTGCCAACATCCCCGTCCCACAACGAACCTAGTTTAAAGCCCTGCATAGGTGATCAGCCAACCTGGAAGAGAACAGACTCTTACCTCTTGGAGAGAGATGTAGCCCATCTCGTCCAAACAAGGCCTTATCCTGGAAGTACAGGTCATGGTCAAGGAATCCAAACCCTGTACAATGGCACCAGCTTCAAAGCTCTGAGTTGACCTCTCTAATGCAGTTGCTGAGGTGCCGTCCATGACCGCTGACTGGGAGGATGGATGAAAAGACCATCTGTGACTTGAATTAGAAAAGAATTGGCTAGAATTCATTAATTAGAGGTGTTGCTGTATAAAATCAATTTTATAATAGTTTTCATCAATAGGAAAGAATGAGCTTAATTAGGTAAATTTTACTATGGAAAATATTACAAATTGGTGCAGTTCCATAGAGGCTTCCAAGTTCTTTTTCTCTTTCTGATACTTTGGAAGACATTGTTATGGTTAGATTTGAGTTAAGCAACCATTTGGTGTGGTGGGGACAATATAAGCAGTGGAATAGTTTGCTTTCTACCAGGGATTCTAGGGGAGGTCAGATCTTAAGGTGTATTTCTCCTTAAGAAACAGACCTTTGATACTGAGTTGAAATCCCTGGATGAAGAAAGCTCTCCTCACTGTATTTTTATCCACTGAAAACTAGTCTACAAGGCTACAAGCCCTTGCTGCCATTCAGCAGAGAGCAACACTGTTGTCAGGATGAGGGGCTGATATTAGAAGAAGGGACAGTAACGTTACAGTGTTGATGTTTGCCTTTGGTCTTCTTAATTAAGGGCTATATATCTGAAATTCTCAGAATCTCAACCATAAAACATGGAATAACTACTTAAGAATTAGAGGTGCACTGATACATTGGTGTGATATCAGATTGGTACCAATATAAAGAGAACTAGCTGTACTGGATATCGGCCTGATGAGCTGATAATTTGGCTGATAAATGCCCATGCGGCGCACAGCCACAGTGCAGCACTTGGGCAGCAAGGAGCACAGCCAGCAGCATGGAGAGCTGTCTCCAACTGGTCAGTCTGTTGTGGTGGAAGGAGAGGGAGGAGGGGAAAGGAGGGAGAGAAGGGGTGTGGGGGGCAGATCAATGCCCCCCATGGTGAGGGGGGGCAGGGGCAGGTGCTGCCCAGGCGGGCTGGTGGGGCAGAGCTGCGGCTCATGGTGGGGAGGTGGCTCCCGCCACTGCTTGCACCCCGGGAGGGCATGGAGACACAGGCACAGCTTTAAAAAATTTTTTTCTACATACCTTGAGGTAGAATGCTCATGAATGCTGCAGTGCTGGGGTACATGGAGCAACCCACTGGAGCACTGGGGGCTCTCCAGCATGCTCGGCAGTGAACCCAGAAGTAGACCAGAAGTACTTCTGGTCCACTTCCTGGTCAGCCAGGGAGTGCACTGCCTCCTCCTGTGCCCCCCCGCCCCCAGCTCAGCAATCGGCTGGAGGGGGGCCCCCGGGGGCCCCCCCCCCCCCCCACACGGGGGGCCTACCAATCACCGAGCTCGGGGTGGAGCGTGGGGAGCCTCCCCTGCGCACTCCCTGGTGGATCAGGAAGTGGACCGGAAGTGCTTCTGGTGCACTTCCAGGTCTGCTGCTGAGCGTGCTGGGGAGCCCCCCATGCTTCTGTGGGACGCTCCATGCACCCCAGCACCACAGTGTTCAGAGCCCCTGCCACCTAGAGGTATGTAGAAAAAACATTTAAAGCTGTATCTACATCCAAATCTGTCTGAATCTCTCCAAATTGATTTGGAGAGTTCTGGAATGATTCCAAGAAATTAAAGGATCCTCTGATTCAATTTGGAGATTTGGCCACCAAATTGGGCCGAATCTCCACTGAACCGAATCAGGGACCGAAGCTTCACACAGCCCTAATGTATATAGAGTAACAAGATTCATTTTAGGATCCTGTTCATTTTGCAAATAATTACTTTTTATATTGGTTTTAGGAGGAGCAGGATCAAATCTTGTAATCAATAACTATTTGACAATATTTTAACCAATGGATTGAAATGTATTTTAATCTTATAAGAGATACCTCTTATGTCAGGAGGTTGATTTTTCCAAAGTAAGATCATTGAAAGGCTCCTAAAGAAAGAGAAGATATAGGTTTGAGGATGTGCTTATGCAATACATCAGTGTATAATCTACTGTGTGTATATGTACATAACATATAAGATCACAAAAAAACATAAGACTGGCTTCTGATTACTGACACATGTATGGAAAAAAAATCAGAAAGGCCAAGGCACAAAATAGGCACAACTACAAAGAGGTATGAAGGTAGGGAGAGGTGTTAATTGTTAGTGCTGCATAGTACATAGTGCCTTCTCATTTGGTAGCACTACAAAAATACAGCGCTTTGAGATGTATAGGCACTCCAGCTCCCTTGCTGGAGAGCTACAAAGTCACTTTAAAGGAAAGCTCTCCAGCCATGGGGCTATGGGGCTTGTTGGGGTCCCTTGTCCCCACGAGAGACAGTCACTGGCAGCCTGCTCTCTTCCCTGTGAGTGTGTCAATGACCAGCACGGATCCTGGTTTCCTCTGTTTAAAAATTGCATATTCTCTGATAAACCCCACAAATTCTCTAACTAAAAACCCCAAAATGTGATTAAAATGAAACACCACTATATATATATATAGGTATCAATTGAACACAATCTTTTATTGATATATTTACAATTTTAAAGCAACTGGGAAGCCTACCAATGCCTCAATCACTATAATAAAATTAATTCTAAGTACCTATAAATGTTGATATTTGATTTGGGGCTTTTTATCATGGGAAGTCAGAGCTCCCCCTGTCCCCTTACCTCAACAGGACACAGGTCCAGTCCCCTCACTCCCAAGCCACAGTCCCCCAACCCTGGTGCCCCTCACTCCCAACTCACTGCTATCCCAGCCCTGCTGGTGCCTCTCCTTCCCCACCCACAGCCTCCTAGGTCCTGGCGGTGCATCTCACTCCCCACCTACAACCCCTCTGCCCCTGCTGATGCCCCTCACTCCCCACACAGCCCCCTGGTCCTGCTGGTGCCCCTCACTCCCCATCCACAGCCCCTTCCCACCCCTGCTGGTGCCCCTCATTTCTCACCCACAGCCCCCAGCTCTGCTGGTACCCCTCACTCCCCACTCACAGCTCTCCAGCCCCCCAGTCCTGCTGGAGGGGGCCTCCAGTTGCCAGGGTTACAGGGTCATGGACCTTGGTCTGCAGCCCCCTGCTCTTCCTCCAGCAGTGCCTGAGCCCTGGCTGCCGTCTGTGGGAGGAGGTGGCTGCTGCGGCGGAGTGGTGTATGGAATCTGGTTTCTCCTCCCCCATGGGCTGCATGGCTAGAGTGGAGACCATTGGAAGGGGTGCAGGCTGTGAGCTCATGCTCTCTACAGTGCTGCCCTCCCCCTAGGGCCTCTGCGGCCCAGTGGGCAAGACCCAATGAGACAGGGCAGAATTGGGCATGGAAGCTCCTTGTTGCTGTAAGCCCCATGCTGCCTTGGCACAGTGCCCCTTGTCTGCCCAGCAGCAGCGAGAGACACAAATCTGCTCCGCCACTCCCACTACTGCTGGGCTGGCAGGGGGCACTTCACCAGGGCAGCACAGGGCTCACAGCGGCAAGGAGCTTCCCCACGCCACTCTGCCCTCAAGTGCTGGGTCTTGCATACTGGGCTGCAGAAGCCCTGGATGGGAGGGCGGCAGGGTGGGGAGCCCAAGCCTGCGAAGTACAGCCCACCCCCACCCCATACACAAATCTGGGGGGCATGTGCCCACTCTGCTCCCGCTGAGAATGTGCACAATGGCAGGGATCCAGTCCAACCCCTGCTGCCGCTCTCTAGGCAAGCTTCCCACAGCACTGTCCTGCTCCCTGCCTGGGTCTTGTACCTGCGCATTCCAGCCCCAGGCTCCAGCTGGGCAGCAGCCCCAACCCCAGCCTCAGCCCTGCCCAACTCCCTCCCTCCCTATGGGGGCCTCAATCCCTGGCAGTCATGCACATGTGTGAGTGCGCACATGGGCATGGAACCTCCAGCCTGACCACCCCCCTCCCACTTCCCCCAGCCCCTTGCAGGTTGGAATTCTGCCAGCCTGCAGAGAGCTCTTTGCAAATGTGGAAAATCTGCATGTTTCTCTGTTAAAAGGAAAAATCCGTGTTTTTCTTGGTTAAAGGGGAAAATCTGCATTTTCTTCTGTTTTTCGGTGGGAAACAGAAAACCCGGATCCCCGATGGTCAGCTGACACTGTTGCTGAAATGAACACTCCCTCATGCCCAGCTCTCCTGATCAGCTCCACAGCCTCCATTGCTAATTGGTGGAACCCAGGCAGACCTGTAGCTCTTGCAGCCATGTGGGGGCCATGACAGAACCACCCCTGCCTGGCTCTGACAATCAGCTGGTAGGTGGAACAGGGCAGGGTCCCATGCACTGCAGGCCACAGAGCTTAAAATCTGCTGGCTCTCATGGCAGAAGGGTCCCAGCAGAGCTCCCTGTCAGCTCACTGGTCATTAGTGTTTAATGATTACACACGATTAATGATGTATCCCAGGTGTTCAAGCTGGGGGTTGTAGGTGACAACAAGAGGAATTCTGTTGTCCTCATCAACACAGAGAAGTCATCCACATAGGTCATATATCACTGGACAAAGCAACGCATTGTATTTATAACATGGCTAACTATCATTCTCCACATCATCTCATGAAATTCAACCCATAGTCCTTAGGGAACTGATTGAAGCTATCTCAGAGCTGTTACCAATACATTTATGAGATGGATGGGCTTCCAGAATACTGAAAAAGAATAAACATAGTGCCTGTCTCTAAAAAAGGAGGAAAAGGAGGACCCATTGAATTATAAATTAGTCAGCCTAATTTCAATTTCCAGGAAAATTTCTGGACAAATAATCAAATAACATATTCCTACACACCAAGAAGATAAGGTGATAAATTATATCCAATATGGATGTATCAGCAACAAATCATGTCAAACCAGTCTAATTGCTTTTATGACAGGGTGTCAAATCATGTATATAGAGAAGTAGTAGATATGATATATCTCAACTTTAAGAAGACTTCTGACACTGTGTCATGACTTTCTCCTAAGCAATCTAGAGAAGTGTGGCTGATGAAATAACTGTCACATGGATTCCCAATGAATTGGAAAGCCATATGCAGAATAGTTACCTGTGAAACAGAAAAAAGTTTGATTCGAGGTGGGGTCTGTCATGGTATTCAATATTTTCATTTTTGAGTTGGATGATGAAATAGAGAAAAACTACTGAATTTGCATATCATGCCAAAATGGGGAGGAGTGCAACCACTATCGAGAACAGGATTGGAATTTTATATTATCTTGATGAAGTGGAAACAGGATACAATTCAGTGAAGACAAAAGCAACAGCAACATGCTATTCCTAATATGAATACAAGATGGGAAAAAACTGAATAGGCAGCATTTCCAGAGAAAATAATCTAGAGAGTCTAGTAGATCAGGGGCTGTCAACCAGGGGTATATGTACCCCTAGGGGTACTTGGAAAGGTCCTAGGGAGTATACATAGGCAGACAGGGATGAAGCACTGCCACCTCCCAGGAGCAGGGCCGGGGGGGCGAGAACAGCAGCGCCCCTCTGCGGGCTACACAGGCACTGTCCAGCTGGCCAGACATGGTGGGGAGGAAGCTTGCACGGAGCAGCTACCGCCTCCATACACTGCCCTGTGCCGCCACCACCGCCCCATGCCACCACCACACACCACTTTACCACGGCCAGTCTCACATGCAGCTCCATGAGCTGCTGACGGGCAGCATGTGATTGGCCAGATGCAAGGCCCATCAGCAGTGCATGGAGCTGCATGTGTGACCAGCTGTGGGAAGGCGGGGCGCAGCGGTGGCAGAGTGGTGTTAGTGGCCACCACCGTGCCCCTGCCCTCCCACTCCGCATCCAGCTGCTGCCACTAAAAAGGGTATACTTCTTTAAAAAGGTTGAAAACCCCTGTAGTAGATCATAAACCAAACATTTCACACTGTGGCAAAAAACCCCAAACAAAGGAAAACAATAAAACAAAACTTCATATTGGATGCATAAACAGGCAAATTATATTTAAGATGCACACAAAGTAATCCTTCCCCTGCAGTTGGCACTGGTAAAAAATACTGTGTCCACTTTTAGCCAGCAGAATTAAAAAATTGTGTGTACCAATGGATAGATAGAAAAGAGCAATAGAAATTATCAGAGGTCTTGAAATGTGACCTATAAGGAAAGATTAAAAGAAGATATTTTGTTTAGGCTGTAGAAGAGAAGACTGAAGGGAGGCAGGATATCAATCTTCAAACTGATATCAAAGGTTGCTGCAAAGAGGAAGGTAAAACGTTATTCCATATCATCTCTAGTTAGGACCAGGAGTAAAGGGCTTAGAGATACAGGTTGAACTTCAGGAAAAACATTCTAATCATAATGTTGTTTTAGATGAAGACTAGATTACTTAGTGAGGCTGTGAAATCTCTATCACTGAAGGTTTTTAAGAACAGGTGAAATAATCATCACTCAAAAATAGTCCTGATATAGTTGATTATGCCCTAGGCCAGTGATACGGACCAAATGACCTCTCACATTCTCTCCCCCCCCTGTTTCCTATGTGATTCTATGTTCTTTCTCAAGTACACTAATGCAGCCAGTTTATTTATTATTGTATTTGACATAGCAATATTTTTCTTTTTCCAGGGCCAAGAGTTTTCGTGGAAAAAAGATCCATGGAGAATATGACATAAAAGTGGAACAGGTAACTAAACAATTTTTACTCTATATTTTAATTTTTTGTATTATTTTCTGTCTAGTCCCTTGTACATTAGAGAACTTATGTAGGTAAAACTGTTTTTTTGAATTTTTGGACTCTTCATTTGTGGAATTTCATTAACAATTCCAAAAACAAACTTAGTGAAAACTTTTCTACTGTAAAATTTCATAGGGAATTATAATTGCTGAAAAAATCACTTGTGGGGGTAGAGGGTGTGCTTAAGTGTCCTGTTCCATTAATTGTTTATTCTAATGCACTGTCATGGTTGTGAAATGACAAACTGCAGTCTAAGGTCAAAGTACTAGCCCCTTCATTATGTGGCTGATTATCCCAATGATTACTTTGGCCCTGAAATGCAGCCTAAGCAGATGACAACAAAGTTTCAAGTGTTTGTATATATATTAGGATAACTATTGATAGATCCCTTTAGGTTTGCACTGTGGCATAAAAATGAAATGACCAAAGTTGTAGACTACAGCACTTGATTTCCCAAAGGACCAATGGGTCTAAATATTGGATTTTGGATTCGTGCTTCACCCCATTACTTCTTTAAGAGTATCCAGAAACTGCAGTTTTAGCACATTTTGAAAACAGTACTGAATGGGTATGTTAGCCTGAAAGTGCCATAGGGAGAGGAGCCTGGAGGAATGAGAAAAAGAACTACGTTATCTGGATCTGAAAACAGTTCAAAGGTACACCAAACTTACAACTGACATTACATAGATTCATAGATTCATAGAAGTAGGGTCGGAAGAAACCTTGTAGATCATCAAGCCTGACCCCCTGCCCTGGGCAGGAGAGAAAACTGGGCTCAAATGACCGCAGCGAGGTAGATGTCAAGCCTCCTCTTAAAGCCCCCCAGGGTAGGAGCCATCACCACTTCCCTTGGAAGTTGGTTCCAGATCCTAGCCGCCCTGACTGTGAAGTAGTGCCTTCCAATGTCTAGTTTAAACCTACTTGGTAACAATTTGTAGCCGTTACTCCTTGTTACCCCGGGGGGGCGTTAGGGGGAACAGGGTCTCTCCCAAACCCTGCTGGTCCCCCCGGTGAGTTTATAGATGGCCACTAGGTCCCCCCTCAGCCTTCTCTTGCGAAGGCTGAACAGGTTAAGGTCCTCTAGCCTCTCTTCATAGGGTCTGCCCTGCTGTCCCCAGATCATGCAGCTGGCCCTCCTCTGGACCCTCTCAATGCTGTCCACATCCCTCCTGAAGTGCGGTGCCCAGAACTGAACACAGTACTCCAGCTGTGGCCTGACCAGTGTCGCACAGAGGGGGAGGATCACCTCCTTGGCCCTGCTTGAGATGCACCTGTGGATGCACGATAAGGTCCGGTTAGCCCTGCCGACCGTGACCTTGCATTGTTGGCCCATGTTCATCTTGGAGTCAATAATGACTCCAAGATCCCTTTCTGCCTCCGTGCTCTCAAGAAGGGAGTTTCCCATCTTATAAGTGTGCTGCTGGTTCCTACTGCCCAAGTGCAGCACCCTGCATTTGTCAGTATTGAAACCTATCTTATTCTCGTTAACCCACCCCTGTAACCTGTCCAGGTCCTGCTGTAATCTGTCCTTCCCCACTAGCATGCCCACCTCACCCCAAATCTTGGTATCATCAGCAAATTTCAACAGGCTGCTTTTTACCCCGTCATCCAAGTCACTAATAAAGAAATAGAACACTGTGGGCCCAAGGACCGAGCCCTGGGGGACTCCACTGCCCACTTCCCTCCAGGTCGAAAAAGACCTGTCCACCACTACCCTCTGACTATGACCCGTCCGCCAATTTGCAATCCATCTGACTGTGTAGGCATCGATGCCACAGTCACCTAGTTTTTTGATGAGAATAGGCTGGGAGGCAGTGTCAAAGGCCTTGCTGAAGTCCAGAAAGACTACATCCATCGCAACACCAGCATCCAATGCTTTTGTGACCTGATATTAGAAGGCAATCTGGTTGGTCTGACAGGACCTGCCCCTAATGAAACCGTGCTGGTTGCCCTTGAGCATCATCCCTGATGCTGGCCCATCACAGATGTGCTCCTTGATGATCTTCTCAAAGAGCTTCCCCAGGATTGAAGTAAGACTAATGGACCTATAGTTGCCCGGGGCCTCCCTCTTCCCGTTTTTGAAGATGGGGACCACGATGGCTTTCTTCAAGTCATCTGACACCTGGCCAGAGCACCACGAGTGCTTGTAAAGCCATGCCAGGGGCCCCGCAATAACCCCTGCCAATTCCCTCAACACCCTGGACCTGCTGATTTGAACACGTCCAGCCCCTCCAGAAGCTCTCTAACCCGGTCCTCCCCAAACTTAGGCCTGGCGGCATTTCTCCCAAGTCCGTCTGGAATCTTGGTCGGGGAGTCCCGGTCCCTGCACAAGATAATGGAGGTGAAAAATTTGTTAAAGAGGTCTGCTTTCTCCTCTGGTGCAACCGCCAGATTGCCAAGCATATCCTGCAGGGGCCCCACATTACCTGGTGCCTTCTTCATTCTCCCTATATAGTTAAAAAAGGACTTTTTATTATCTTTGATCCTTGATGCTAGCCCTAGCTCCGTATCTGCCTCCTATAGACCTGAGCGGTGGAGGTATACTCCTCTTTGGTGATAGCCCCACCCTTCCACTGGGTGTACACCTCCTTTTTGGTAATCAGGCATTCACAAATGCCCTTGATGAGCCAGGGGTGCTTTTGGGCACTCTTGCCCCCCTTGCTTCTTGCTGGGATTGTCGCCCCTTGGGCTCTGAGTATCGTCTCCTTAAGGAACGACCACTCATCTTGGGCACTGAGTTCCCCTACTCTCGAGGACCCCAGTGCCTCTCCCACCAATCTCCTCAACTCATTGAAGTTGGCCCTCTTAAAGTCTAGGGCTACTGCCTTGCTCCAGGCCCTTGGCACCCTGTGCTGGATGGTGAATTTCAGCAATCGATGATCGCTATCGCCCAGGTGGTCGAGGACCTGGAGTCCTCTTACCAGGTCATCGCCTGTGGCCAGGACCAGGTGCAGCAGGGCATTCCCCCTGGTAGGACTGTGCACCTCCTGGGTTAAGTGGAGGTCCTGTATCTCGGCCAGGAACCCTCCGTGAGTGGTCCTACATGGCTGACTGCTCCTCCCAGCAGATGTCTGGGTAATTTAGATCACCCATGACAACTACATCCCTTGCCTTAAGTGCCTCTGCAAGCTGACCTGAGAATTCGCGGTCCAGCTCTTCCCCTTGGTTGGGAGGTCTGTAGTAGACCCCCACCGTTAAGTCCCTTTCCCCATGGCCCCCCTGTATCCTGACCCAGAGCACTTCAGCCTGCCCCTCCTCTGACCCCATCCTGCTGGTAGAGGATGTGTATTGCTCTTTGACATAGAGCGCCCACCCCCGCCTTTCCTTCCTGTTCTCTCTCACCTGTAAAGCCCCTAATGTTAACCAACCAGTTGTGGGATGAATCCCAACAGGTTTCTGTGAGCCCTACTATGTCTGGGTTTGAACAGGCTATTCAGAGGGCAGTTCCTCCTGCTTATTCCCCATACTATGAACATTTGTATAGAGGCATTTAAGGCCTTGGATTGCTGCGTGTGCCACTCCCCGATTTTCAAGACTATCTAGACCCCTGTTACGTACCTGGGTACTCCTTGTGTATGTTACCTGTCTTGGTCAGGAGGTGTCCTTAAGACTTCCTGCGGCCTCCTCCCCCAGCGAAGCTAGTTTAAAGTTCACCACATGAGATCAGCCAACCTGAAAGAGAAGAAATGCTTGTCTTTAGGAGAGAGGTGTAGCCCATCCCACCCAAGCAAGTCCCCTGCACGAAAGCATGGGTCGTTATCCAGGAACCTGAGGCCTACCTGGCGGCACCAACTCCATAACCGTTGGTTTACCTTGCCAATGCTGGCCTCGTGTCGCTGTCCACACCTACTGACCGGGAGAATAGAGGAGAATACCACCTGTGTCCCCGTCTCCTTAAGCTTGGCCCCCAGAGCCTCAAAGTCCTTCATGATGTGGTCTGGGTTGCCCCTGGCTGCGTCATTTGTTCCCACGTGGATGAGAACCATGGGGTACTCGTCTATGGGTCGGATGTAGGCCGGGATCCTCTCCATGATGTCCTGAACCCAAGCCCCAGGCATGAAGCAGACCTCTCATGCCATGGGGTCGGGATGGCAGATGGGACCCTCCAGTCCTCATAGGATGGAGTCCCCGATGACAAGGACCCGGCATTTCTTCCTGCTGGTGTTTGTTCTCTGTGCCATCTGTGTCATGTGAATTGCTCACTTTCAGATGCATTGAAGTCAGTTAAAGCTAAACATAAGCTCAAGGGTCTTTCCATACTGAGTTCCTTTTAGGCCATAGAACTGCTTTTGTGGATGAGGCAATGAAGGTTTGAGATGATGTTTAATTTTTTCTGGACCCTGCCAATCATATGGGCACTTGAATTGCCACAGCCACAATTTTGCACACTTAACTTGGGTGTAATAGGGAGTCAGAAGGCTCCTATCATTTTAAGAGAAGCTGCAGTAATCTGAGCTGGCTCCAGGCAGGCAGAGAGTTAATATTTGGGCTAGCTATTAATAAAGCAGCCAGCCACCATCAGGCAGACTCATAACTACACAGGTGGTGGCCCTTTTGGGGAGTAACTTTCCATAGGAGCAGTTGCAGAGCTGTAAGCTGCAAACTGGGCAGGTCCACAGGCAGCAGAAAACCCAGAACTGCAGGCAGCTGAGCCAAGCCCTAATAGGGCAAACAGGTTGGCCCGCAGGAATAAGCTACCCTGGCAGACTAGCCAGCCAGCAAGCCCAATCAGAGACACCAGTGTATGGCTGGGGAGCCACATGTGCCTCCTGCTGCTGCGCTGCACTGCATCCCTGCCTGCCTGCCCAGCAGCAGCAGACACATGGCATCATGTGGCTCTTGAAGCAATGGCAGCAGGCACAGAGCCCAGCCTGCAGCAGCAGCTCACCTCCACTCCATGCACAAATCTGGGGGGCATGTGCCCTCTGCGCCTCTCCTGGGGTACACGTAGAGACAGGAGCCTCCCCCCAGATGAGCTGCCCAGGATCCAACTGACCCACCATCTGCTTTGGGGTTCCATTCACCCATGCCCCTGCCTCTACCCCACTCTATCCCTCACTGCAGAGGACTTGATTTGCCCCACACACAATGCTCCTTCGCTCTGCCCCCCCCCCGCCCCTTTCCCTCCACACACTTACCTGTTGGGTTGTGGTGGGGGGGGGTGTACACTCAACCCCCCCAATAATATTTTCTCCCTCCACCTATGGCACACACACCCTGTCCCCACCTGACAGTCTCCAAGCTCTGGCCCACCAAACGCCCTTCCCCCTCTGCTCCCTATACACTGTGGCTGCCTGGCTGCATCCTGGCCATGCCCCCAACAGCCACTTGCAGGCTGTGAAAGTGCAGGTTTCCTCTTGCAGGCTGGAACGCTGCCACGCTGCAAAGGGAAACCTATGCTTTCATGCTTTTTTCTGGCACAGGCTCATGACCCTTGGGGCTAATTTCATGGTATCTGCTCAGTCCACAAAATCACAGTTTTCTCAAGACCCTACACATGACTGACATGAGCGGGGATTGAGAGATAATAAGCTCAAAGTCTGGGCCAGGGAGTCAGTCTGGCTGGGCAGACTCCCAGGGAAGAAGCTCTGCTCCAAGATGGCTGGAGCTCTAGCAAATGGACTGAGACCCTGCAACTATGAGTAAGGTTCTGAGAGCTTATCAGGAGCTAAGCGCAGGATGAGAAGTGCTTTGCTATGCAACCAGCATGCTTAGATCTTTGGGTTACAGCCAGTGAGCTTATTCTTTTGTTATGGTTTATACCAGTGAACTGGCTCAGGACTGAAGGGGAGATGGAGGTCCCAGCAGTGCCTGAGGGGCACGTGACAGCTTTGAGCCTTGCCAGGGGCTGGTGCAGAGAGGTGATGACCAGGCAAAAGGTTGCAGCCTAGAACAGGTCCAGGTGGCCCAGTGCCCAAGAGGCATGAGAACCAGGGCCCAAATGGGCAAAACTAGGACTGGAGCCCAGGAAGCCAGATCCAGTACAGTGGGTCCACACTAAAAAGAAGCCAGCCAGAGCAGAGGGTGGAGGCCAGGAAGGCTGAGGCCCCAACAAGGGAAATGAGGCCTGAGGTGGGCTGATGGTTTTGGGGCAAAGGGCCCACTTATATGAAGATTGGTAATACCTCGGAGGCATGGTGTGTGGCTGTAAGGGAGATTGGAGGCCACAAGATTAGCCATTAAGGTAATTAGTGGCCTGGGGCACCAACAGGCTGGGAAGGCCCACCTAACATTTAAAAGCTCACTCTGGGACCCGGAGCAGCCTCCTTTTCTCCCAATAAGATTTAACAGCAAGGTGGTGCAGGCAAGTGGGTAAAAGGGGGAGGGTACTCAGAAAGTCGAAGCAAAGCAAGTGTCACAAGGCCACCAGGGGGTGTCATGGCCATCCCTGGGTCCCAATTCTGCTACATTGGGTCAATGAACCTATCTTAACATGTTGTATTAAATAACAGTCATACTGTTTTATACATATATGGAGTTTTATTTCGAGCATAAAGCAAGAAAGTTCACAAACTAAGCAAGCAGCAATTTCTGAAATGCAGGAAAAGAAAACAGCAAGAAAATTCATGTGTAGAAGACCCCTGGCTGCTATAGCACTGGAGCATACTGGCTTGCAGAGGGCCCCAGAACAGGGTGCAAGGCTATAGCTAGGCCTGTACGAATAGGGAACTATTCAATTCAGATTCGGTGAATTCAGTTGCCAGTGATTTGATTCAGAGATTTGAATCAGTTTTGTGATTCGATTTGGCTGAATTGGCTGTGGAAGATTCGGAGCTGATTCGGAGAGATTCGGAGATCAGGCCATAGAATAAAATGGGGAGTCAATGAAATATCTATAACGTTGCTGGTTTTTGGCTGATTCAGATGAAACTTTCAGGGGTGGTAGCCTCTGTGGAGGGCATGATGCCTCCCAAGTTTCAAGATGACAGTTGCCGGGTTTTCTGGGAAACTGCACCTCAAAATCCTGAAAGCAAAACTCATGACATAAGTGACTGTGTGTGTGTTAAGGCACAGGGGGGTGAAAACTGCAGGCCTGCTAGGCCCTCCTGTGGCCATGAAGCCTGCCAGCTGTCAAGGAGATAGGTGCAGTGGGGTTCTGAGGCCCTGCACCTCTAGCTGCTAACAGGCAAAACTCGTGACATGGGTGCTTGTGTGACTGTGTCTGACTTGGGGCACAGGGGGGTGAAAACTGAAGGCCTGCTCGGCCCTGCTGTGGCCATGAAGCTTGCCAGCTGTGTCTGTCTTAGGGTGCAGGGGGTGAAGAAAACTACTACAGGCCTGCCAGACCCTGATGCAGCCACGAAGCCTGCCAGCTGTCAAGGAGATAGGTGCAGAGGGAGTCTGGGTTCTGGGGACCAGCATCTCTGGCCGCAGGCAGACAAAACTCGTGACATGGGTGGGTAACACTGTGTGTGTGTTCAGGTGTGCCCTTCCTGGCACTGGGACCACTGCACAATATGGCAGTGTGCCCCAGTGAGGTCTCCTCCTCTGCTACAGCCTCATCCCAGTCCACCACTGTAAATGGCAGCAGGTAAAAATAACTTACGTGACTCAGCACCAGTAGAGTCAGTGGAATTCTGACACACTACAACCTGCTGGACATCTGACTCCCCAGGTACCTCTGCAGTTTTACCTGTGCTGCTACACCCCCCTTTCCTCCCCACCACCACTCCAGCCTGTCCCTCACCCCCTGATGCCTTCATTTCCATTTTCACTGACTGGCTTTTTTGCCTGCATTTCTTGCCAGGCCAGCCTCTGGCTTCTTTACTATTCCTTCCATCCAGGACCAGGAGACACACAAACTGCAGGTGCTTCCTCATCCTGACAAAGGCTTTTTCAACTCAAAAGCTGGCATCCCAGGCAGCTAAGCTGAGCTCACCTGTTGTTCAGCGATGTGCTCTCTGCCCTGACTCCGACTGGGTGGCTTTAAGATTTCTTCTTGCCCTTCTAGCTTCTCTGATTTGTTTGCTTCACTTTGTGTAGTAGACTGCAGTTTGATTATTGATTGATTGTTAATAAAGTATATGGTGTGTGTATGTGTTGTTGTTCAGTGATGTGCTCTCTGCCTTGACTCTGAATGGGTGACTGTTTAACTTCTCTCTCTTCTTCTGGGTTGTGTTTCTTTACTGTACTGTAGGGCTGTGCAAGGCTTTGGACCGTGCTTCGGATCCAGAGCAGCTTTGGACGCTTCAGCGTCTGAAGCAGCATGTCTGGATCAAAGTGCTGGCTTTGTTAGGCTTTCCAAAGCAGTTCAGAGCTTCCGAGCTGCTTTGGAAAATCTCCAGAGCTGCTTCAGAGATCTGGCCATAGGGTATAATGGGGAACCAATGAAATATATATATATAACTTAGTTGTTTTTTGCCTGATTTGGATGAAACTTGTAGAGATGGTAGCCTCTTCTGGGAGCATGAAGCCTGCCAAGTTTCAACAAGATAAGTTTAGAGGTTTTGGGGGAACTGCACCCCAAATTCTTGAAAGCAAAACTCAGGTCACGTGTATGTGTTACATCACAGTGGGGTCAAAACTGCAGGGATGGTGGCCCCTGGTGAGGCCATAAAGCTTGCCAAGTTTCAAGGTGATAGGTGGAGGGGTTTGGTGGAAACCGCATCTCAAGCTGCGGTCAAGTAAAACTCATGACATGGATGACCCTGTGTGTGTTAAGATGCGGCGGGCTGGAAACTGCAGGGAGCATGGCCCCTGCTAAGGCATGAAGCCTGCCAAGTTTCAAGGAGATAAGTGTAGGGGTTTGGGGGAAACTGCATCTCCAGCTGCGGACAAGCAAAACTCATGACATGGGTGACACTGTGTGTGTTAAGGCGCAGCAGGGTGAAAGCTGCTGGTCTGCTAGCCCCTACTGCAGCCACAAAGCCTGCTAG
>NW_005843080.1:364925-370766 GCF_000455745.1 Alligator sinensis
TTTGGGGGAAACTGCGTCTCCAGCTGCGGACAAGCAAAACTCATGACATGGGTGACACTGTGTGTGTTAAGGCGCAGCAGGGTGAAAGCTGCTGGTCTGCTAGCCCCTACTGCAGCCACAAAGCCTGCCACAGCTGTCGAGGAGATAGGTGCAGTGCTTCTGGGTTTTGGGGCCCTACACCCCTAGCTGCTGACAGGCAAAACTCCTGGCTCAGGAACCAGCTCAATACACAGAACCTAGCTACTAGTAGCTACTAGATAATTAGTTAATTAGCAATGATTAACACCTACAAAACCACAGACTAAGGAGAGGAAATAATCAATACAGACAATCAACTGCCCCAAGATAGAGACAGTCAGTTGCACAAGCACCCATGTCATGCCTTTTGCCTGTCAGCAGCAAGGGGTGCCGGGCCCCCGAACCCCCCAGAACCCCCCTACGCCTATCTCCTCAACAGCTGGCAGGCTTCATGGCCGCAGCAGGGGGTAGCAGGCCTGCAGCTTTCAGCCTGCTGTGCCTTAACGCACACAGGATCACCCATGTCATGAGTTTTGCCTGTCAGCAGTTTGAGGTGCAGTTTCCCACAAACTCCTGCATCTTTCTTCTTGAAACTTGGCAGGCTTTGTGGCCTCACCAGGGGCCGTCACCCCTGCAGTTTTCACCCCCCTGTGGTGTAACAGATACACGTGACATGAGTTTTGCTTTCAAGAATTTGGGGTGCAGTTGCCTCAAAACTCCTGCACTGATCTTCTTGAAACTTGGCAGGCTTCATACTCTCAGCAGAGGCTACCATCCCTGCATGTTTAATCCAAATTGGACAAAAAACAACACCGTTATAGATATTTAATTGATCCCCCATTGTACCCTATGGCCAGATCTCCGAGGCAGCTCCAAAGCTTCCGAGCTGCTTCAGCCGGATCAAAACGGGAACCCAGTCCGGACCTCTGGATTGGATCGCTGGCATCTGAAGCAGCCAGATCCGAAGCCAGATCAAATACCTGCCTACTCACATAGGCCTACTGTACTGTTCTGTGTTGTGTAGTGTACCTAAAATACCTTCTTCTTCTTTCTGAATCTCTATCTGTTTCCTTCCGTGTTGTCTTTAGTCAGTATGCAAACTATTAAAACTAACTATAACTAATAATATTAATAACTAATGTAATAACTATATACAATCTCTTCTTTTTCTTTCTTTTTCTTTCTTCTTCTATGATGTGTGTGTGTATAATGTGTGCTTCCCTGCACAGTGATGAATCACAGGGCCAGGGAAAACACTGAACTTTCTTTTTTAAAAATTTGCACAAAAAAAAAGAGAACTTGAAAGAAATTAATTGGCTAAGTATTAAGTAGAGAGATTCTAAGCTAAGCTAAGCTATATCCTATCCAATCCTTTCTAAGAACAAAAAGTAGCATGCAACTGACTGACTAGGAAGCAAGCCAGTCAGTTCACTACCTGTCTGACGCTGTTGCTCACTCAGAACCAGCTCACAAATGGCACAGCAAGCTTTTATGCTGTTTCTCTGTCCCTCCCCCAGATGCTGTGATTGGAAGGGCACTCAGAGAGAAATCACACTCACTGACCAGCTGGAGATGTCAGTCTTTCCCCCAGCCTCCCACACCCCGCTCTCTCCCCCACTCCCTGTTCTAAGTTTCTGTTTCCCCAGAAAAACCGCCTTCAGAATCTCTGAATTGCTGAATCGCTTCCAAATCTTTTCCGATTAGATTCAGAAAATTTTAAGCTTCTAGCTATTTGATTCAGAATTGGGCCGAATCTTCTCCGAATCAAATCATGAACTGAAGCTTCGCGCAGCCCTAGATATAGCAGATGCTTCCCATTTCTAGTGAGTTTGTGTAGGGCAGGAACAGACAGGAAGTGGGTGTCCTTTCAGATCTGAGTACTAATAGTACATGAAATATTTTTTCCCATTACTTTGGAGCTGCCTGTGAACCAAAATAACAGTTTTTTGCTTGGCTTGAGAGAATCCCTTTCTCCATTACTCTGGATCTCAGAGCAATTTGCCTCACTCTGTGTTGGAGGAGGCAGGCTCATTCATTGTATAAATAAAGGTAACACACAACATTTTAGCACTTACTAAACTTGTAATTAAGTGAGAAAAAATGCTAAGTGGAATGATATGAAATGTTAATTCTTGTTTTTTCGGTCTGATTTATGAATCGGAAAGTTTAGAAATCAGTATCAAATTAAATATTATCTTAGTTGACATTTCTGTAGAAGGTTCACTAATAAAGCAACTATTAAAAACTGTTACCATTTCCAGAGTGTGAATTAAGGGGGAGCTAAGGGATTGGGGGGGGGGGGAAGCAGCTGAGCCCCTTCATAAGAAACAAGAGCCCTTCCATAAGATTTACAAATCATAACCTGGGGGGATGACTCCAATCAGATTGTTCCTTCACTTAGGTAGACTTGTTAATCAATGAACAAGTTGGTTTTTTTTGCAGACCCACCCCAAGAGTCAAAGTGTAATTCAAACCCTGACCATTTCCTTTGTATAGTGTTCACATCAGTTTTATAAAAGATGGTCCAAGGGCTCAGTCCTGATAAATTCAGGTCATTTTCACAAACACATGCTTTAAGCAGATGCTGTATTTGTATACCAAGTTTGCAGTTGCTCTATTTGTATACCAAGTTTGTCTTTAAATAACAGTTTTGCAATGAAGTGTCTGGGAAATATAATTGACAATGTTATTATTTCTGTAGTTATATCCTATTAAAATATTAGGGAAAGCAAAAATAAATACCTCTCCTTTTAAATGAAAATTAAAAAGGAAATATGCTCATAAGAAGTGCCACACTGGGTCAAACCAGTGATCCAGATAGCCAAGTATCCTGTCTCTGACAGCTGACTGGGGTGCTCTACTCAGTGTCCTCTTCTGGATCTCGTGTTTTGAACCTGTAACCCTCACTCCCATTCCTGGTTTCTTTTTTATTTGCCTGAAGCAAATCAGTTTTTGTGTTTTCAGTGGCTTCCCTTTTAAGGGGGATTTCTAGTTGTTCATGGTGGACCTAGGCCTACATTTTAGGGCTGTGCAAGTCTTCGGATACCGCTTTGGATCCAGACCCGCTTCGGATGCTTCAGTGTCCGAAGCGGCACTTCCGGGTCGAAGCGGGATACCAGTAATGGTGTCCGGAGTGGGTCAGGGGCATCTGAAGTGCTTCAGACCCACTTCAGAGATGCTTCAGCCATTTTGAGGAAATTAGAAGAGGGAGGGGGAGCGGGGGAGGGATGGAGAGTGGGAGCAGGGGAGGGAAGGGGAGTGGGGGGTGGGGGAAGACTGACATCTCTAGGTAGCCAGTGAGAAGGATTTCTCCCTGGCTACCTTTCCGATGGCAGCATTGGTGTGGGACTAAAAAAAGTATAAAAGTGCCTGTTTCCAGCCCTTCTGTGCCTTTTGCAGCTCGTTCCCTGTCAGCAGCTGTGAGAGAGAGGAACACTGCGACTGAGAACCGCCTGCTGCTTTTTCATGTTATAAAGGAGTGGTCAGGAATAAGCTTAACTTATTTTAATTTAGCTTAGCTATTCAATTCAATTATTAGTAGTATTACAATTCAATTTATTTCTTTGAATTATTTTTTGGGGAACTTGTTTTGGAAACTTTGCAAAATAACAGTTGTGTTTTCCCAGCCAATGTTATCTATCACTGTGCAAGGAGGCACAGCTTGCTTGCTTGCACGCGCACACATACACAGAGACCCAGAATATAGAAAAAAAATCACAGTGGAAGAAGACAGACAGATATTTACAGAACAGCAAGACACAGATAATATATTGAGACACAGGAATACATGCAAATAATTTCATTCACGCCACAAGATAGACAATATCATGAAAGCCAGAAAGAAGACACACAAATAATTTCATTCACAGCACAAGACAAGATAGACAATATAATGAGAGCCAGAAAGAAGACACAATTTCATTCAGAACAGCAGAGACAATATAGTGAGACCCAGAAAGAAGACACACAAATAATTTAATTCACAGCACAAGATAGACACAGCTATTCACAGGAGAACAAGACAGATATACAAAAGGATTCACACACACACACAGACCTTTTGCAGCACAGGAAAGATCAATATGAAGTGTGCTGGAAAGGCAGGTGCCAGGTCTTCTGGCAGAGGAGGGAGAGGGGGTAAGGAGAGAGCTAGAGCTGCAAGCCCCCCACCCCACCCCGCCCCCATCCCAAACACAGACACATTCTATTCCTGAGCAGCCATGACATCAGTGCTGCCAGTGGAAGCGAGGCGGTAGGAGCAGTGTCTGCACCTAATGTCCCTGCACCTGCACCACCTCCACTCAGTCCAGAAGTGGGCACCAGCAGTGGAGTCACTGCCTCTTCTACCCCAATTTCAGCTCTCAGCGTGAGCCTCCCACTGCCAGAGGAGGAGCTGGAGCCAGAACCAGGGATGCTGAGCACGCTCGTTCAGGCAATTCTGGGGACTGAGAGGGAATCAGAGTTAGTGCTCCACACCCCACACATATCCCCTAGAACCAGGTATCCTCTCGAAAGCAGCACCTCAGAGAAGGCTGAGGATGTGGAGGCAAGTGGCTTAGCTGAGGCAGCTCCTCCTGCTGTTCAGTCTCAGCCTTCATAGAAGGGGGAAAAGGCAGGATCCTCGCCCTCAACCCAGAAGCGGGGGAGTAATGTAGTGGGGGATCATTTTGAGGTGGCAGATGATCCCAGGTTTGCCATCTGCCAGCACTGCTGAAGGCACATGAGCCGTGGCAAGGACATGAGATACTTCTCCACCATAGCCATGCTGCTGCATCTGAAGAGGCACCACACCCTTGCCTTCCTTCCTCCTGCTCCTCAGCCTGGCACCAGTACGAGTGTGCTGAAAGTGAAGTCCCCTGCTTGCTCCAAAGCCCCCTTCCCCCTAAAGCAGAGGCAAGCCACCCTGGACCAGTGGGGGAAATGTGGACAGAAAGGGGGGCACGTTCCCAAGGAGCATGAGATCACCCAGAGCATTTGGGAGATGTTTGCTCTGGATAGCCAGCCCTTATCCCTAGTTGAGCGACCAGGGTTCAGGTGGTTCGTAGCACTTCTGGCCCCATTTTACAAAGTGCCTGCCCACACCATCTTTAGCAGGGCGGTGGTGCCCTCCCTGTATCAGGCATGCAGGGAGTGCTTGAGGGAGAAGCTGCACAAGGCAGGGCCGCAGGTAGCCTTGCACTTCACCTCTGACATCTGGAGTACCCAGGGTGGTGATCACACCTACCTCTCCCTCACGGGGTACTGGTGCGATCAGTCAGGCCGTCGGTGGGCTCTACTGCAAGCCGAGGTGCTCGATGAGGCCCACACGGCAAGGAAGATCATGGGGGCCATGAACAGCATGGTGCAGGGGTGGCTCGTTGGGCAGGCCGAGCTCACCCGCGGGTTCATGGTCACCAAGAACGGGGCCAATATGGTTAAGGCTGTCTGTGATGCCAAATTTGTTGGCATCCACTGTGTGGCACACAGGCTGCACCAAATAGTGAGGGATGCCTTGGAGGGGAACAGGGCTGCCGGTGACGGCACCACCACCAGTACTGCTACAAGCCAGCTGATTTCAAAATGTAGGAAGGTGGCAAGCTACTTTCACCACAACATTAAGTGGGGCAAGATGCTGTGGGAGAAACAGACAGATCTGAGCATCCCACAGCACAAAATCATACAGGATGTGGAGACTCAGTGGAACTCCACATACCTAATGCCTGAAAGGCTGGTGGAGCAACAGAAGACCACCCATGAGATGCCTTGTGTGGAAGATCGGGATCAGTGGCCCCTTGAATAGAGCTGAGTGGGGTACCATCTCCCAGATCTTGGTGGTCCTCAAGC
>NW_005843080.1:370853-371342 GCF_000455745.1 Alligator sinensis
GCATGCAGGCACTGGTGAGGCGGCTGAAGGAGGGCATCAGGAGATGGCTGGATCCCTTACGGTCCAGTACGGTCCACATGATGGTAGGCATGTGCGACCCGGGGGTGAAGGGGAGCACGTGCACTGGCAGCCCCAAAACCCTTGATCACTGAATGCAGGTGCTGATGAACAAAGTCAGGGAGGCTGAAGTGCAGGTGAGGGGATGTGGAAGAGGGGCATCCACTTTCCCGTGCCAGCACTTTTAGCACCGGTGCCAGCACTAGCACCAGCCAGTCTCCTCCATGCCAGCCACTGCCAATGTGGGCCATGGGCATGGTTTCAATGCTGGGGTCCAACCGCTCCAGCCCCCTGCCTCGGGCAGGTAGCGCTGAGGCTTCGGTGGCTACCTATCTCGCTGAGGATGTGGAGCCACTGGAATGTGACCCCTTGGCCTACTGGGCAAGCCACAGCTGGCAGGATCTGGCCACGGTTGCCCCGCAACACCCCTCC